>NC_142878.1:95111515-95263030 GCF_051225735.1 Oryctolagus cuniculus | reverse complement strand
TCTGATCCAGCTCTCTGCTATGGCCTGGGAAAGCAGTAGAAGATGGCCCCAGTTGTCGGGCCCCTGCACCCAAGTGGAAGACCCGGAAGGAGCTCCTGGCTCCTGGCTTTGGATCAGCGCAGCTCCGGCCATTGTAGCCAACTGGGGAGTGAACCAGTGGATGGAAGACTCTCTCTTTCTGCCTCTCCTTCTCTCTCTCTGTATAACTCTTTCAAATAATAAGTAAGTCTTAAAAAAAAAACTTAAAGGAAAACTAAGTGTGTCTTTAAAAAACAAAGAAGTCCAGCTGTTGGGGCTCCTTTTGGGGCAGAGTCCCGGTGTCACTCCGCTGTGCGTGAGGATAACTGTGTTTGACCACAGAGTCCAAGCAAACACAGCCATGGGAAAGACACAGGAACAGAACCTGAGTTCTTGGATCTGGTCACTCATTGTGAGCGTCAGAGTTGCCATTTAACTCTGAAAATGGTGCACTGGAAAGAGAGCTGAAAGGTGCCCCGTTTTCATTTGAGAAATGCACGTTTTAGTGAGCGTAAGAGATACTGTACCAGATTCCAACAATTCCAGAGGGCTTCCAGAAGTTCATGGAAAATGGGTTTAAAAGAAGTTGACTGTGATGTAAAACAAAAGTGCAATCCGCACTGTTATTTCATAAAATGAATTTCCTGTGAACTCTTGGAAGACCCCTCATATGCACAGATTTCAGATTTCAAATTTTTTGTAAACACCTTCCACTTCCATTTTCCATGAACTTTTAAAGCACCTTCGTACCTGGGGTGACTGTTGTAGAAAACGGCCTTGTCTCACAGAGGAGGGGGAACTTGGAAGGGATGGGCACCAGGCGACCTCGGGGCCAGCACACACCTGACCCACTGCCCACCGTGTGCATGCACAGAAACACTCGGCCTGGTCAGAGCCCCAGGCCACAGAAGGCCTGCCACAGACATCAGTGAACACTGGATTCCACTAGCAACTATTACCCGCAAATGCCATCAGTACCACGAGAGACCAGTGTAGGAGCTCACCGTGTAAGTGTCACACATTAGTTCAAACTCAGAGGTTGAAAGCTACAAGGAACATCTATTATTGCCCGGTTTCTCGGGGCCAGGAATCCGTGGGTGGCTTAGCTGGGTGGTTGCTGCCCAGGTCACCCATGCGTTGCAGGTACACCTGGGCTGCAGTCTCCACCTCCACACTCACTCGTGGGGTGGGGTCTGCTTGAGCTTCTCCCGAGCAGGTGATCCAAGAGAGCAAGCTGGGAGGATGCCATAACACTTTCCACCGTCTCCTTCCAAAAGTCACACGTGGTCACTTCCCCCGTGTCCTATCTACCGGAGATGAACGGAAGTGACCCCCAGACAGTAGGGGCTCCATTTTAGAGGCAGACGAGCCCCCATCTTGAAGCACCCCCACCGTGAGACCTGATCTAAAAATAAAACCAAGACCGTAGCAGCCCAACTGCATGCTGCCTGCAGAACACAGAAATCCCCTAGATGAGCTTCAAACAGAGAGGCTGCCCCTGGGCCAGTGTCAGGATTGTCACTGACCCTAGCTCCACCAGCACCCTAGGGCAGCTTGAGCCCAGCTCCCAGGAGCAGCCCCTCCCCTCCTCGTGGTTTTTCCTTTATAGATCCTGTTGCTGGAGCTGGTGCTGTGGTGTAGCGGGTAAAGCCACCGCTTGCAGTGCCAGCATCCCAAAGGGCGCCGGTTCAAGCCGTGGCTGCTCCTCTTGCTATCCAGCTCTCTGCTATGACCTGGGAAAGCAGTAGAGGGCAGCCCAAGTCCTTGGGCCCCTGCACCCGTGTGGTAGACCCAGAAGAAGCTCCTGGCTCCTGGCTTCAGATCAATGCAGCTCCGGCCATTGAGGCCAACTGGGGAGTGAACCTTCGGAAGGAAGACCTCTCTCTCCCTCTCTCTGCCTCTCCTTTCCCTGTGTAACTCTGACTTTCAGATAAATAAATAAATCTTTAAAAAAAAAAAAAAACAACCCTGTTGCTTTGAGCCTCAGGGTCAAAGGGCATGAGCCCACTCTCCACCGTGGGCTAAAATAAAGGACTCGCTCCAAATTCTCAGTGTGCGGCATTTGTGCCGCGCACCGGGTACAACAGAATCACAGGCTGAGTCTGGCCCCCACCCACAGGCAGGCAGGACATGTGCTCGCTAGAGGCGGCAAAGTCGGCAGAGGCAGGGAAGCCTCTCAGAATCCACACTAGCTCTGCAGTGTGAAGTGGGGAAAGGAGGGAAGACCCTTCAGGGCACTGGAAGCCAGAAGCAGACTCTGAGGAGGCTGCGGGGTGGGGCAGGGACAGCAAGGAGGAAGGAGAAGGGCCGGGGGCATCTCCCGGGGTCCAGTCTGCAGGGGTGCGGCTTCCCTGGGGCGTGGCTGGGGAGGTTCCCCGGCTTGTGGCATGTAGGGGTCAGGGGTGTTGCTTGGGATCCCGTGCACCTGACGACAGGTGGTGGGCGGATCCTTGGCCTATCACAGGCAAACTGGGAGAAGGGCAGGCTGGGAGTGCAGGCCCGGGAAGACAGGTCTTCCCCGAACTTGGAGGCCATGCTATAGCTCCGTGGTGTGGGGACCCCAGCAGGTCAGTTGGCATTTCCGTCTCCTTGGATAATTAGAAGCATTTTTGATTAACACTCACTAAAGGAGCATGTTCACTGGGCACAGGGTGATGGTTCCATGATGCAGACGATGCATTCAGGGACGAGCAGGTCTCCTTCCTTGCTGTCGCTTGGCTTGGAAACTTCAGGTTCCTCCTCTCCTCCATTGTCCATAAAATAAATAATGGGTCCTCGCACACCAACAGTCACCCCACTGGAAGCCAGGCCTGCTATCTGACCACCTCTGTAGCCCTCTCCCACCCTTGCCAGCTCAGACCCGGACAGACAGATACTGCGTGGTCTCTCTTCTGTGTGGAAGCTGAAAAAGCGGATCTGAACGAACTGAGTTTTAACACCCCTGGCTCCACCAGGGATCCGCGCAGCCATGTCAAGTGGGTTTGGAGATGCCCTTTTGGCCACAGGGTTAGTCTTACGGGAAGAAAACTGAGGGGATTAGCTGAGCGATGAGAAGAGATAAAACACAAGGTAGCATTGCCTCCCCTCTCCCACTGAAGTATTGCCCACTCCTGTGGTTTGGTTAGATAGATAAGAAAGGCACCTGTTTTGCTTAAACAAGTTAGGGTTGGATTGGGTTTCTGCCATTTGCAACCAGAAGTTCTGATAAATACACAGGGCAGTGTGTGATGAGTTTCTTGCTTTTTTGGAACAACTTTTAGTCTTCTTTAACAATGTTTCAACATTTATTTGAGTGAGAGAGAGAGAGGTCTCCCAGCCAGTGGATCATTTTTCCCAACAACGCCCACACAGCCAGGTTTGGCTAGAGCTACAGCTGAACTGGTTCCAGGTCTCCCGCATGGGTGCATGAACCCAACCAGCGGAGCCTTCGCTGCTGCCTCCCAGGGCCTGCACGAAGCCGGAGACTGGACCCAGGCACTGGGACGTGCGATGCAGGTGTCTAAACCCTTCGGCTAAATGCCAGTCCCTAGAACCCGTTCCACAAGGACACTGCCTCCTGCTCAGAAGACAGACAGGATGTAATTTGTATTCAAATGGAGTGACCTCCTGCTCTTGTCTTCTTTTCAGAAAAGAGAAACTTCCATCCCTCTTGGTACAGACGAGAGGCAGGATGGCAGCCGGAGGCAAGTCGTTGTCCTATTCCCCCAATTGCTAAGCAAGACCTCGCTTGCAGTGTAAATGCTTCTACAACCTTTGACACGGCTGTTTCAGCTCTTTCCTCCTGGGTGCAACGCGGAGCAGAAGGGGCCGGGCAGGGAACTCTAATTGGAAAGCAGATCACCCACCCACACGTGATCAAAATGCAGAGTGTGCCAGTCCCTCCTGTTTACAGCCAGGAAGAGCAGCTGACGGAGCTCCTGGGTCAACCACAGGTACCTGGTCAGACCGGGAGAGCGCGACCCCAGGTTCCTTTCTCAGAACCCAGATTATCAAAGACCTGGTGCCCTGGGACAGAGAGCAGGATCCTAGACAAGGTGGCGCGGAGCGTGAGCATGGAGGTGACTGCCACCAAAACCCACAGAGGCAGCGCCATCACCCGTCCTCAGAGAGGAGCTCTTCCCACCCGCACGGGACCCCTTTCCAAAGAGTCCCCAAGTCCAGAGCTACTTGTCCCTTGGCCCCATCAATCAGTGCTGAAGGTGGCGACGACTCTTGTATCTGCAACACTGCTGATGATTCGCTCCAATGCAGAGAGGTTTAAAACAAGAATCGTTTATCACCGCATGGTTTGTCCGGGTCGGGACTGCAGGAGCTGCTTAGCTGGGTGTTCTGGCTGGGAGTTGCAAGGGTCTGGGCTCAGCTGTTGCAGGCATTGTGGTCTGAAGGCCGAGGACTCCCTTCCAGACAGCTGACCTTGCTGGCCTCTGCGGAGCTGCCTGGGCGCCCGGGGACAGAGCCAGGCGGGAGCTGTGACGGGCACAGTGATCCAGCCCGGAATCTACACCTTCACTTCTGCTCATCAGAGGCAGCCACCATGTGCAGGATCAGGCTCCGCTGTCAGAGAACAGAGGATCAAATTATTCATGGCCAAATTTGAAAACCGAATCTCTTGAAATCAGAAATCTGGGAGCACTGGCTCTGAGTCAGCGCAATCCTGCATTGGGCGGGGATTCTAGGGATCCCAGCCCCCTCATACATCTGGCACCTGCCGTGAGCGCTTTCCTAGCAATGTCCAGTTCTCAGAGGAGACAGGTGGCGCTGCCAACTGGGGAGTCTGCCTAATAGCTCAACAGATGTGCACAGGCCCATGGACTGAAGCCAGCATCCATTGATGAAAAGGGTCCTCCACACACTAGGAAGGCAAGGTGCATCAGAAAAACCTACCACTGGCCTCCGGCTTGATGGGGAAAGACTGCGGCCAGCATCCATTCTCACCACTCCTCTCTGGCAACACAGTGCAGGTGCAGTGAAGCCACAGAAATGAGTAAGTAAATGGACAGCCCAGTCAGAAAGGGAGTAAAACCTGCTGTTCACAGACAGCATCGTCCTCTGGTAGGAAATCCACAAACATTCTTCCCCAGACAGGTAGAGTTAGACAATGAGAGGGAGAGACAGAGAGAAAGGTCTTCCTTCCATTGGTTCACCCTCCAAATGGCCGCTACAGCCGAAGCTACGCTGATCCGAAGCCAGGAGCCAGGTGCTTCTTCCAGGTCTCTCACACGGGCGCAGGCACCCAAGCACTTGGGCCATCCTCCACTGCCTTCCCAGGCCATGGCAGAGAGCTGGACTGGAAGAGGAGCAGCCAGGACTAGAACCCGGCGCCCATATGGGATGCTGGCGCCGCAGGCGGAGGATTAACCTAGTGAGCTGCAGCACCGGCCCTCTTTAGCAGGTTTTTCAGCTGAGTTTTTCTGGACTAGTGATGCACAATGGGAGAATAAATTTTTTTAAAAGTTTGCTCACAACATCACTGGGAAGAAGAAAACAAACCTGGAATGAATCTAACACTAGGAAGGCACAATTTGCACACTGGGAACTAAAACATCATTGAGAGAAATAAACAAAGTGAATAAAGGGGGGATATTTCATATTATTGGATTGGAAGATTCCATGTTAGTAAGGTGTCAATGTCCTTAGATTGATCTATAGATTCGGTATAATCTCTGTTAAAATCTCAGTAGGATTTTTTGCAGAAAGCGACAAGCCAGTCCTAAAATATATAAGGAAATGCAAAAAATACAAAATCATTTGGAAGAAGAAAAGCAAAGGTGGAAAACTTACGCTACTCAACTTTAAAACTCACTGTAAAGCTACAGTAACAAGACCGTGTAAACCTGGCATAAGGACAGGCATATTGATAATGATATTGATAACAGAATGGAGAGTTCAGGGGCATGGGCCGCCATTGCTGCCCCCCCCCCAAGGAGCACCAGCAGGAAGCTGGATCGGAAGCGGAGATGCCAGGACTGCTGCAGGCGTCCCCTGCGTCACAGCGCCCGCCCCCTCCTTGCGTCTAAGTCACCTCCTCCACCTCTTCTCTTCCTCTGCAGCCTTCTCTCCCCTTCTCATTCTCACCACCCAACGCGAGGCCTCCAGGAACCGTGGGTACAAGGATGCCAGCCCTGCACCACCTGCCGCTTCCCGACTGTGTGGACTTGTTGAATAAGTGACTTCGTTCTCCGGCCCCCGACAAGATGGGAGGAGCCAGGGGAGCCACTGACTGCAGCTGGGGCCCAGAGTTCCTGGTTTTCCAGAGAAAACCCCGGGGTGTCTGCAGGCGTGCCCAGGGCTGTGGCAAAGAATGCTGCCCAACAGGAGACAAGGGGCCGGCTGCTGCTCCACTTCTGATCCAGCTCCCTGCCAGTGTGCCTGGGAGAGCAGCAGCAGATGGCCCAAGAGCCTGGAGATCTGGGTGGAGTTCTTGGCGCTGCAGCCATTTGGGGAGTGAACCAGCAGATTGACGATCTCTCTGTTTCTCTCCACCTTGAAAAGAAATAAAATAATGGGGCTGGCACTGTGGCATCGCGAGTAAAGCCTCTGCCCGCGATGCTGGCATCCCACATGGGTGCAGCGGCCGAGAGGATTCACTGCACCTCAAGTCCTCTTGGCCCCCAGACCTCAACGATGCCCCCTCCACCTTCTCCTTCACAAGAAACCGCACAGGCAGTTACTGCTGGCAGCAAAGCCAGCTCTGCTCAGCCCAGCTGCAGGATAGGCTGGGGACAAGGAGGGCTGGTAACCACCCCCGCCCTCTGCCTGGGTGACGCTGGCGGCATGGCCAGGGACAGACGCTGGGAGGGGGCACTGGAGAGCCCCGGGGTCTGAGAGGACACTGAAGCAGGGGAGCAGACCTGGGGCAGATGCTGAACCCTCCCCTAGCTCTGTGCTTTAAACCCGGGCAGCGCACTCTGTTAAAGCCCCCAGGAATCATGGTTTTGTCTCTGAATGGGTGCGCTGAGGCTGGGACACTAACATCACTGGGGATTCTCCATCTTCTCGTTCCTCGCTGGGCTGACAGGTGACACGTGCCTGTCGTGTTGCTTCATGTCGATTTAATGATCACCGAGCACGCTGACATGCTGGTCTGCATCCCTTAGTCATGCTCCTGCTGGGTTGGATCCTGGTTCTGAGGCCGGCATGCAGGCGCTCTCTGTGCACCAAACACGGCCACCCTCACTCCCACATATGGCTGCTTCTCACCAGGCCTCCAACACTCAGCATTTGGACCTCCCGAACCCCAGGGTGTTGGCTTCTGCCTCTCACTGGCTCGGGCTCGTTCAGGCCTCCTGGAGACCAGGGAACAGACTCCTGCTCACACACTGTCCTGGGGTCTGCACTATGTTCAGATGCCTGCCCCCAAAATAACCACATCTGAATAAAACTGAAAAGCAGAAGCCCGGGTGCAGTCGCACACCATGGTCCAAGCAGCCTGATGGGCGGTGTGTTTACACCCACTTGACACAGGGGACTTGACACAGGCAGTTGGTGGTGGGGTCGGGATGGACTCTGCCTAGCTCCAGGCCCACGGAGCCACCCTGGAGAGCACCCTGCCTCCTCCCAGAGGAGACCAGGACCAGGGCGTGGTGCAAAGTTCTGTCCTGGGGGCCGGCACTGCGGGGCAACTGGTTAAGCCGCCAGAGATGCCTGCAGCCCAGGAGGGCACCATCTGGCATCCCAGCTGTTCTGCTTCCAACCCAGCTCTCTGCGAACGCACCTGGGAAAGCAGCCGAAGATGGTCCTAGCACTTGAGCCCCTGCACCCACATGGAGAACAGATGGAGTTCCAGGCTCCCCGCTTCACCCAAGCCCAGAACTGGCTGTTGTGGCCATTTGGGGGAGTGGAACCAGCAGGTGGAAAATCTCTTATCTCAAGAGTCGGTGAACTCAAAAGGCTTCCATAGCCTTGGAAACTCATGACTGGAGCATAGGGAGATTACTGATGCCATAAACAGGAGTGTCAATTTGTAAAGTCAACAACAGGAGTCACTGTGCACTTACTCCTCATGTAGGATCTCTGTCCTTAATGTGCTGTAAATTGTGACTTAATGCTACAATGAGTACTCAAACAGTATTTTTCACTTTGTGTTTCTGTGTGGGTGCAAACTGTTGAAATCTTTACTTAATATATGCTAAACTGATCTTCTGTATATAAAGAGAATTGAAAATGAATCTTGATATGAATGGAAGGGGAGAGAGAGCGGGAAAGGGGAGGGTTGCGGGTGGGAGGGAAGTCATGGAGGGGGGAAGCCATTGTAATCCATAAGCTGTACTTTGGAAATTTATATTCATTAAATAAAAAAAAAAGAATCTCTTATCTCTCTCCCTCTCTCCCTCTCCCTCTTTCTGTCTCTAACTCTGCCTTTTAAATAAAAACAAAAATGAATCTTTAGGGGCTGGCGCCGAGGCTCACTTGGCTAATCCTCTGCCTGTGGTGCCGGAGTCCCATATAGGTGCCGGGTTCTAGTTCCGGTTGCTCCTCTTCCAGTCCAGCTCTCTGCTGTGGCCCAGGAGGGCAGTGGAGGATGGCCCAGGTGTTTGGGCTCTGTACCCGCATGGGAGGCCAGGAAAAGGCACCTGGATTCTGGCTTCGGATTGGCGCAGCGCTGGCCGTAGCAGCCATTTGGGGAGTGAACCAACAGAAGGAGGACCTTTCTCTCTGTCTCTCTCTCTCTCACTGTCTGACTCTGCTTGTCAAAAAAAAAAAAAATCTTAAAAAAAAAAAAGGCATGCCCTGACATCAACGGGGTCTGCGAGGTTGGGGCTAGAGTGCGGGAGACCCCCCGCCGCACCAGCACACAGAGTCTGAAGGCTGCTCATTCCCAGGTCGGGGAGGGGCAGGAAGGAAGTGCTGAATTAATGCAGAAACCACACGGTGGGGGAGGGGCCCTGGGGCAGGGATTTTGCACAGCTCCCACCCCAGAGAGGAGCAGGGCCCATGGGAGGACCTTTTGGGGCAGCCGTGCCTTGGGGAGAAGCGGGCCACTGCTGGGCAGCAGGCTTGGGGCACCTCCCTGAGCCCTGGCGCTGGGCCATACACACCCATTACACAGATTTGATGGCGACCATGAGGAGCTCAGAGCCCTTGAACAAATCACAGCCCCGAAGCTTACCCTCCCGACAACCATCACCTCATCAAAGCAACCAAGCCAGGAGAGCCTGGGGATGGCGCGGGGCTCCTGGAAATCCTGTTCTGTCTCATGTCTCCGCGGCAGAGCAGCGTGTTTAAGGCGCAGCCTCAAAGGCTGTCTCTCTCTTTTTGTTTTCTGGTCCTGCTCAGGTATTTCTATCGACCCACACACATTCGAGAGAGGCTGCATACGGGAGCCACAGAGGGGAGAGGGGCTTGTGTCAGGGTCGATTTATCCTCCAGGGGGTCCTTCACTGCTCACAGTCCCCGTAAGACAGGTTCACCCCCAGCCCTGGCTGCTCTGTGTGTGGGGAGGTGGGCAGTGCAGCTCCAGGTCCCGGGTCCTGGTCTGTTCCGACCTCGGGGACAGCAGCACACAGAGATGGCCGTAAGGTGTTGCATCTCAGTTTCGCATTCTCACGATGCAGCTGCCGACACTGAAAATACTGTTAATACCGTGGCTTCCTAAGAAACATGACCTCTGAGGGCTTCAGGCAGTGATGTCCCAAACCCACATCTTCACAGCCTTGGCCTCCAAAGACTGGACACTGCCTGCTACTACCTTCATCTCTGGTTGTATCTAAACACACACATGCACACACATACACACACACACACACACACACATGTGTCGCGGGTCTGGTTCTGTCAAACAGCTATGCCCTGAGTCTTTGGCGTTTGCCTGGGAATTTTTGGGAAATGCTGCCCGGGTGAGTGGACAAAGACAGGTGCATGCCGCCTCCCAGCACAGACTCACCCTGGACCCAGCCTCTGTGTCCCACCCGCCCCAAGACAGGGAGCCCCGTTTCCGACATTCCTCTGTCCCCCATGGCGCATCAGTCATAGCCACCCCAACGGTGGCACCAATGGACGGAAGAGTTCGGTTCCAGCATCCTTTTTAAACATCCCGTGAAGAATGAGTGGACCAAAGCCACCATGCCGGATCCAGGGAACCAAATGCACTGAGGCCTTAAAAAGCGCCAACATGGGGGAACCTGCAGGCACCATGTACAGTGAGATGGGCCCCAAAGCACAGACGCGAGTGATTCGCTTCTGTGAGGTCCCTGGAGGGGAACCGGGCTGCCAGGGGCCGGGGGAGGGGCAGTTCCGGGACGGAATGCCCTGAGCATGTTCCTGATGCCCAGAACTGGAGGCCCCACAAGCAGTTACAATGGTACATTCCACAGCACCCGTATTTAAACACAATGTTTCTCTTTTAACCAGACTCACAAAGGACCACGCCCACACTCAGCCTGCATGCCCCGCTGAACCTGCCCCAATGAAACAGACACAGGTGCAGGTCTTGGGCCCAACCGGCTGCTGCGGCCCATGTGGAGCCATCACCTGGGAGCCTGGTAGGGGCGGGGAGGGGCCGGGTTACAGGAAGGGCTCAGGAGTGGAGAATGCACAGGGCTCCCAGCACCAGCACTGTTCTGCCCAGAGGGCACTCAGGAACTCTTCTGATCCGTGCCGGGTGGGCTCTGTTCTTCTGGTAGGCTGCGGACCTCACACCTTCAGAACTTCCCAACTACAAATGAGGCTGTGCCCGGGAGGTGCCGGGCTCAGCTCTGCCCAAGACCACCTGGCCAGGCGGCCGCCTGCAAGCTACTGAGCCCAGCTGCGGGAAGGCAACCGTCCTCAGCACCCCAGGGGGCAGTGCACCTGTCGGGGTGCGGGGACAGCAGGGACCACAGCACAGCTCCCGGGGGCGGTGGCTTCAGGCCTGAGGCTGGCGGCGGGGTGGGGGGCATCCTCACCCCTGCGGACCCGCCTTCTCAGCCGCCTCTGCGTCAGGCCCCAAGTGTGGTCTGCGAACTTCCGGGCTCTTCTGGTGTCAGAGAAGGGTCTCTTCCTCCCTGCTGGCAGGTGCACCCAGGGGGTCCTTTTCCGCCGCGGCCCTGTGACCCCCCATTCATCCTCTTTTAGCGACTTCAGAGACAGGGAGGCAGGGCGACAGGTGTCGGAAGGGATGGCGGGGAGCGGAGTGGGGGCTGGGGGAGAGGGGAGGTGGAAGAGGACCGGCCCGGGGTTCCGTCCTGGCGCCCGCGCCCGCGAGCCCCCAGAGCGCCCGCAGCAGCGCGCCCACGTGTCCGCCCCCTCCCCAGCCCAGCCCCGCCGCTCCTACCTGGGGCGCTCATGCTCCGCCGACTGCGCGGGACGTCTCCTCCACGCACGCCGCCGGCTTCCTCTTGGCGAGCAGGGGGTCCCGGGTTCCCCAGCGGCCCCGATGGTCTGAGGGCCGCCGCCCCGCCCAGTGGCTGCAGGACCGGGAGCGGGCTACGCGCGGCCTGGGCAAGAGTCCGGAGGCTAGAGGAGGCAAAAAGAGAAAAAAAGCAGAGAAAGTGTGTCTTAGGCTGGGAAGGGCGGGGGAGGGAAATGCAAACCCGGCAGGAAGTGAGCGGAAAAAAAAAAAAAACGCAAAAGGTTCAAACCAGAGGTGAGGCTGAGGGGGCGGGGCAGAGCCCCTGGCGGGGGCAGGAGCCAGGTCACCCTGCACCTGCTGAGAACCACGGTGGTGGTGGGGGATGAGCAGGCGTCCCTGGACTGGAGGGTGACCTCTTTCCTGGTTCTCCAGAGGGCCAGGCGCCTTCGGGGGAGGGGGCTCCCCAGGAAAAGAGTGGGCAGGCCCAGGTCTGCCCAGCCCCTTCCCTCCCTCTGCCCTTGTTCTGGAAACTTCCCCAGCTTGCCCAGTGTCAGGGCATCCCTTGCGGACCCTCCCTGCACCCCATACACCTGCCCCAGCTTTCTTGTAAGAGAAATTGTGATTTCTGGATGTCATCCTTTTCATAATTTTTTAAGACGACTAACTTGTTTTGAAAGTTTCAAAGACAGAAGGGGAGAGGGAGGGAGGGAGGGAGGAAGAGAGAGAGAGATCTTGTAACCACTGGCTCACACCCCAGATGTTCGCAATGGCCAGTGGGCCAGGAGCTTCATCCTGGTCTCACGTGAGTGGCAGGAGCACAACCTCTTGGGCCAGCTTGCACTGCCTTCCCAGGAGCATTAGCAGGGAGTGGGATGGGAACTACAGTAGCTGGGACTCAAACCCGCACCCATGTGGAATGCTGATGCTCCAGCAGCTTAACCAGCTGTGCCACAGGCCCCAGCCTTTTAATAATTTACCCCAAATGGCCTCCTTGTGGTTTGCTCTTTGCCGATCACTGTGTGGGTGGGGCAGCCCCCAGGTAGCTGAATGGTGGTGGCAACACCTGGCCGCGCCAGGTGTGTCCAAGAATCTTGGGTTCTGGTGCTCGGCTCCTGGCCCCCTTGCCCGGCCCCTACACCCCTCTTTCTGCTCTGCCTGGGTTTGCACCCTTTGACTAGAGGTTGGGTTTTTGAGATGGATCGGTGGGGTTGCATGGCAGTACAGCCCCTTGGGTGCGTCTGCCCGTTCCCCCAGACCTTGTTAAAAGCAGTGAACATTCAGAAATGCTAGGATTGCCGAGTGAGCACTGATACACCCCACCGACCGCGCGAGTGACGTTTGCCAGGCTTGCTTTCTCACACACTTGTCCGTCAGCCTGCATTGTTTTGTTCTCCTGCTTCATTTCCTAGCACATTGCCGACGTTGGTACACATCTCCCTTCATCCCTCCGTCACCCGTATCCTCAACTACAGAGGATTTTGGGGGCTGCAGAGCCGACTGAGCCTCTGCCTATGAGGCCAGCGTCACATATCAGAGTCCTGGTTCGAGTCCCGCAGCTCCACTTCTGATCCAGCTCCTTGCTAATGGCCTGGGAAAGCAGCAGAAGATGGCCCAAGTGCTTGGGCCCCTGCACCCACGTGGGAGACCTGGAAGAAGCTCCTGGCTCTCCTGTCTGGCCCAGCTCTGGCCATTGTGGCCATTTGCGGAGTGAGCCAGCAGATGGAAGATTTCTATCCTCTCTCTCTCTCTCTCTCTCTCTCTCTCTCTGTAACTCTGCCTTTCAGATAAATAATTCTTGAACAGAAACTGGGGAGGATTTCCGAGGCGACTGGATCATGGGGTGGTTGACGGTTGTGCGCACCGCATAGCTCGGACCCTTGTACAGGCATGCGACTGCGGGAGCCGAGAGGGCGGCTGCTGGGCATGTTTGAACGGCCAGTGCTTGAGAGGCCTCACTGTGCAGGGCCGGCTTCTCCCTCACGCCAAGCCAGAGAAATATTTCTAAGGAAACCTGGTCAGAACAGGGGCCATGGCCCACGGGGACCCCTCTCCGTGGGACTGACCTTGGGTGCAGGGCTGGCCCGCGAGGGCCCCGCCCTGAGTGAGCTTCCAGTCTGCAGAGAGCCTCACCCCCTGCCCTCAACATGTTTAATCTATTACGATGGACACTTTTGCGAAGTATAATAAAAATTAACTACTGGAAAATGGACCCTAAAGACACGGGGATGCACGCCAGCCGATCCTGCCTGGCTACCACAGCAATGTCCAAAGTGCCAGGAGAGCTGCCACGGGCTTGGTCGCAACGGCTGTCCTTAACGCATCTAGGACCGGTGCCAGGGGGACACAGGGCCCACGGACCAGGCCCTGTGGAGCTGGGGCCTGGAGGAGCGGCAGCGGCGAGGGGAACCTGGACCTGCCCAGACGTGGGATGGGAGCCAGAAGGTTCCCTGCCAGGGTGGGAAGGGACCAGATAATGCTGGGAAGGGGATGGAGCGAAACGAGCCAGAGAGCCCTCTGCGGGCGTGCCCCAAGTCGAGTGGTGACCACATCCACACGAGAAGGCCCCGGCCTGGATGAAGGAACGGTGTGTGGCGGTCAGACACAATTGCTGGAGGAGGCCTGAGTGTGCGGCCTGGCCTGGGCAGCCAAGACAACCCGAAGAGAGATGAGAAGCGAGGAGAAGGGCTGAGAGGTATGTGACCCACTCTGCCAGGCCAGGCCGGCGTCCAGCAGGAGAGGCACCGCGTGGGCCCCAGCCCAGCAGATTGGTCGGTCGGGGTACACGGATGGCTCCGGAGCTGCAGGCAGAGGAGTGAGTGGCAGGCGTGCACCTGTGACTGCGGCAATTTATAAAGGACAGAGACGTGTTGTCTGCAGTTCAGGAGGCTGAGAGCCGGACAAGGGGCCCGTGCCTGGCGGGGGTCTTCTTGCGGAGTCATCATCCCACGCAGCAGGTGGGGACACGTTGGGGAGGGGAGAGATAGGGGAGGGGCTGAGCCCCTTCTCTCATCAATGCCCTTCTGTGGCACGTGAACCAGTGACAGCAGCGCCCCTTGGGGACTGAGTTCCCAACACCTTCAGGACTGGACCATGCCTTGCATCTAAATGTACCCCCGTAAACCTCAGGAGAGAAAGCAAAGGACAGGTGATGGGGAAAACGATCCCAGCTCTCGCCAGCCCCGCAGGCGAGGCTACTGTGACCGCACAGCTCACGCCCGGCCAGCTGGTCCCTCGAGTGCGGAAGCTAAACAGGTACATTCCCAGCCACGAGGCAGCTCCGGAGAGCCCCTCCCAGGCACCACTAAAGAGCACGTTCCAGGGGTACGCCGCCGCCTGTGACGGCAGCACCCCACGTCACAGCAGCACTCTGAGTCCCGGCTGCTCCACTTCCAGTCCAGCCCCCTGCTGTGGCCTGGGAAAGCAGTGGAGGACGGCCCACGTGCCTGGGCCCCTGCACCCGCGGGGGAGATGGAGATGGAGTTCCTGCTCCTGGCTTCAGTGTGGCCCAGCCTGGGCTGCTGTGGCCAATTAGGGAGTGAACCAACAGATGCAATCTCTCTTTCTGTCGCTCTGCCTCTCAAATAAATAAAAGGTCAATCTTTTTATTTTTTTTTAATAAAGCAAATAAAATAAACCCAGGAAAGAGGCCGGCACAGCACCTCAGGAAGACTGAAATAAACCCAGGAGGAGGAGCACAAGGGCCACGATAAAATAGCCACACAGAAGGCCTCTGCAAAAGCCAGACCCCACCCACACTCTCTCCGAGGACCCTCGCTGGCACATGAAGGCCCAAGCCACGGGAAGAACTGGAAGGACCAGTCATGGATCTGCGTGGGGCTGAGTTGTCACCTGGATCCAAGAAGCAGGGAGTGGCGGGGACAATGGGCGTGTCTCCTCATCAAGGCCCTCTGTCCACACCCATGACTCTGTAAGAAAGCAATCATTTCTGTAAGAAGCATGTGGATATGTGCACGCATACGTGTGCGTGTGTCACGGAGCCATAAAACCTGGACAGGGAGCCGGTCATTTCATTCCCTGCTCTCCCCATGCTCCGCTTCTCATTCTCTGGATGTGAGCGCGGTCACAGGTCGCTCTCAGCCAAATGTGTGTTTATGGAAAGCCTCTATTTTATCTGGAATTGATCTGTTGCTCCTCTGGGTCCTCCTCCGTGCAACCCAGTAATTTATGTTTTTGCAGGCAGGGCTCTGTCTTTGCCACAGCTGCCTCTCCCTCTGCCTTCCCACGGGGTTGGCATCTGAGGGCACAGGAGAAGCAGAGCCCACAGGGCTGGGCTGGGGGCTGAGAGGAAGACCAGGGTTCTGTGGCTCTGTCTATGCCGCGCCTCCCACCCTGTACTGGTGTTCACGGCTGCCAGGCAGCTCCTGCGGGACCCACAGTCTGCTGTCTAGGCATGGCTGAGTCTCCGCTGTGTTCTTATCCAGCCCCGAGGCCCACCTGCAGCCCTTGCCGAGGGACCCTGGAGTGCCACAGTAGCTGTCACCCAGGTCCAGAGCAGGTGGGAAAGCCCTGCCACCCCTCTCTGCAGGGAGCCATGTCGTGCTCAGATTTCCCACGGCCAGCCAGACAGGCACAGCCGGCCCTTGACTGGCCCCTCTCCATCTGCATCGAACACGTGTGGACCACATCTCCTCGGGGGCAGCTGGGAACAAGAGCTGCACCCACGATGCATGCACGCAGCGTGTTCCTTTCCTTGGCCCCACCCCTTGGGAGTGGGGGTGTGAGCTGCCCACAAGAGGGATGAGGTATGTGGGGGACATCTTCCCTGAGCAGAGATCATCGGAGGATTGGGGTGCACCTCCTGAAATGCTCAGGTCCCCTTGCAGCACCCCGTTTTCCCACCATCGCCCCCTGCATTGTCTCAGCTGGTCTGGTGATGGTCCCAGCCTTTC
The DNA here is from genome assembly GCF_051225735.1 of Oryctolagus cuniculus. NCBI lineage: Eukaryota > Metazoa > Chordata > Mammalia > Lagomorpha > Leporidae > Oryctolagus > Oryctolagus cuniculus. The sequence continues at coordinate 95,246,833 of NC_142878.1, read as the reverse complement.
AATCCTCTCTCCTGGACAAAAAAAAAAAAAAAAAAAAGTATCTACTCGACGGGACTTCAAAACGTTTGCGGAAAGTGGAATTAAAAGGTAAGTTTATTTTCATGCCAACAAAATTGAAATCTGTGCATACAAGGGGTCTCCAAAAAGCTGGTGAAGCTGTGTATCCCGAGAATTTCAAACACCCTCACCTGGACACCCTCACATGTCTGTGTATGACACACGGACATGACATACAGCCGCTCGGGCAGGTCCCAAGCCCAGCCTCGGCCACGGTGCTGTTTGGAGCCATTTACCTGTGTGTGCAGAGCAAGTTGCAATGAGCATGGGAGCCCAGGAGCGCCCTTGCCAGGGCCTCCCTCCCGCCCACCAGCTCCAGACAGCAATGTCACATGGCGCCAAGAAAATCTTTCCTTATCAGGGCGGCAGCCACTCGTCTGGGGCAGAAGGAGGCATTCCACAAACTATTGATCTGGGAATGAATAGATTGCTTCATTCCTGGATGCTGCACCTCACTGCCCTGGTGCCTGCCACAGCCCCTCCCCCCCAATAGCATCACGGCTGAACAGAGCATCCTACACCTTTCATTGTGTTCTGCATTCTTTTCAACGCCATTGTTGCTCCCTGACCCTGCAAGCAAGTGCATGCCTCTTCATTTCACACACCTTCGCACCCACTCCCCTCACAGAGAAGATTCCAGAAAGGCACGATGTCTGTGTCACCCTACACTGACTTGCCTGGAGCCACACAGCTTCAGTGACCCTTGACTTTGATGTGTTTTAAAATTCTTGCAGAGGGGCGGGCATTGTGGCATAGTGGGTAAAGCTGCCACTTGCAGTGCCAGCATCCTACATGGGCACCAGTTTGAGTCCCAGCTGTTCCACTTCTGATCCAGCTCTCTGCTATGACCTGGGAAAGCAGTAGAGGATGGCCCAAGTCCTTGGGCCACTGCACCCGTGTGGGAGACCCGGCTCATGGCTCCTGGCTCCTGGCTTTGGATCATCCCAGCTCTGGTTGTTGTGGCCATCTGGAAAGTGAACCATCTCTCTCTCTCTCTCTCTCTCTCTCTCTCTCTCTCTCTCTCTCTGCCTTTCAAATTAATAAATAAACCTTTTGAAAAATTCTTGCAAAAGGCACAGCTTAAGCCAGGGAGAGGGAGGAGAAGAGTCATATCTGCATGCACGCAGCATCCATCCGACAGCTTCTGATTGCCTGGGCTGTGAGATACAGTGACAGGCACCTCCTGTGGAACCAGCACCCAGATTTCTTTCTGCATGAAACACAGCCCCCCTAACAGCAGCCTGTTGGTCTCAGCCCCGGCCATCTCATGCCACGGAGGTGTCCAGAGCCACCATCCTTAGCACGAGGCAGATGTAGGAAATGCAGCATCACCCAGCTCCCTGCAGACTGCTGAGCTCCGTCCGTTCTCCGCTTCCAAGGAAGTGGACAGAGGACAGTTCCCGGAACCTGACACCTCGTCTCTTCTCAGTGACAGACCCATGGCTGCCACGTCACCCTGTGGTGTCTGGGCCCATGGCTCCTGATATGCAGGGACTGACCACTGTAATGACAAGGACTGGGCACGAGTGGCCGACACAAAACGGACACTGTGTTTGTCTCTGGGGACTGCGTTAGCAGCACCTAACGGAATAGCCTTACATGCCCTGGGCTACCCGAGACCTCCAGGTGCTGCGGGTTGTGCCAGTCTGTTCCCCTCTGCGTGGATCAGACAGGCAGCCCAGGACTTGCTGTTGGTCCACTTGCTTAAAGACAGAAGCCATCAGCCCTGTTTGTGGTCACCATGCCTGCTGGCTGCTCTTAGAGAAAGCAACTGGACGCACCCGAGCCGTGGGAATGCCCCTGCTTGGCATTGTGAGGGTGAGCCCCCCTCCCCGGCACAGTCAGAGACCCCTGTCCCCAGCACTGCCAACAGCAGAGGCCCACAGAGAGAAACCAAACCAAATCCAAACCCCAACAGCCAGCTGGCCAGACACACTCTCACACACACACACATTCACATATACACACTCACACACATACTCATATGCACATTCACATACTCACATACACAATCACACATAGTCATACACACACACTCACCCTCACACAGTCTCATCTCACTCATATACACATTCACAAACACAGCCACACATAAACATACACATTCACATACTCTCACACACAATCACACATACACACATTCACACACACACTCCACTCACAGTAACACACAATCACACATACAGTCTCACACACATTCACATATACACACTCACACATGTAATCTACTCATATGCACATTCACATACTCACATACACAATCACACACACTTAGTCTCACACACACAGTCACACACAATCACACTTCACTGAAACAGTCACACACACAGTCTCACAACACTCACACACACAATCTGACACATACATACGCAGTCACACAGTCTCACAACACATAGACACACACACATTCACACATACACATGTTCACAGTCACACACTCCATTCACACACTCACACACAGTCTCATACAGTGATACACAGTCTCACAACACTCACACTGACAGTCACACAATCACACACTTCACTGAAACAGTGTCATACACTTACACAAACTCACACACAGTCTCACAACAACCACACAGTCTCACAAAGTCCACACTTACACAGCCACACACACAGTCTCACAACACTCACACAGTCTCATAACACACACAGCCACACACACACACACTCACAGCCTCACAACACTCACACACAGACACACACACACACACTCACAGCTTCACAACACTCACAGTCACACACACACTCATAGAGTCTTACAACACACAGCCACACGTGCGCACACACACACTCAGTCTCACAACACTCACACATACTCACACTCACACAGTCTCGCACCACTCACACTTACACAGCCACACGCACTCACACACACAGCATTGCTCTCCCTGCGGCTTTTGTCTCGGTGGATGCCAAGGCTGCAGGACCACCAGAAAGGGCACCACGGGACTGGAAACCATGAACGGCGTCAGCGCCGCGTCCCTGAGGGCGGGGGCCGCCCGGTCCTTGCCCGTGGCTCTGGTTCAGCCCTTCCTCCTCCTGGCGGCCCCTGCCCCTGGAGCCCCTGACTGGTGTTTGCAAATGGAGCCCACATCCCCCAGCCCCACGAAACCCCGCCCATCCTTCAGCTTTGCCAGGCTCTGAGCTCCCCAAGGTCTCCTGGATCCCAGCCCCCTGGGGTCCTTCATTTCCTTTTCTTTCCTGACCTCCCTCAGAGAGGCTGGGAATAGAGTCCTATGTGTGTGGGGGGGCAGACACAGAGCTGGCAGCTCTCTGGATTAACTCCCGCGTGGAACACAGTGCTCACTCAAGTTCGCTCCATAGAAACTGCAGCTCTGGCTCATATCTGCACTCCACAAGCCCAGCAGCAACCCCAGCAGGTGCCCGGAGCCCCGACCGGGCCAGGACCCTTCAGGGACGAGTCGCCGGCCACTGGCTTTGCCTGCGATGGCTGGTGCCTGCTGGTGACAGAAATGGATCGACTTCTAGCTGCTTTATCATTTCAGTTAAATTTTACAGCTGCTTTTAGATTCTCTACACTCTACCCCTTTATCCCTGCACTCACTGTCCATCCTTGGGGCACCTCTGCCCCCTAAAATGGATGCAAATCTCTCTCTCTGCCGTGCATGGGTCCCACACCTGCCTGCCTCCCTGAAGGCCTGCTGAGCCACACTGGGACAGTCTGGGGACCCTTTGCACAGCTCTCAGCTGGCCCTGGAGCCTGTGCCTGGAGGACAGCAGTCCTGGCTGCAGCTAAAGCTGGGAATCCCCGCCCCCACCTGGGGGCAGCAAATGCCTGCGAGGCTGGTGTGGCCCGGGGCTCTTGGTTCTGCTGGTCACACCTGCTATGTGCCTTTCAGCTTCTCTTCTGTGACGTGGGCACAGCGGTGCCGGCCCCACCTGCCCCCCTCTTCTTCTCTACCTCTCCCTGCACACCTCAGGACGGAATGGGAGGGACGTCCTGTTTGTGTCACTCCCGCCCTCCCTTGGGCTCTCATTCTTGAGCTTGTCAATCACAGACGTGGCTGGTGAGGTGGGCAGGGGGGACAAGGGTCTGGGACCATTTCTAGGGGAGATAGAGATGGAGACTTATTTCCAGTAAGGAAGCACTGGCTCCTGAAGAAGCCGTCAAGGGTAGGGGACCCACCCACGGCCCCTGGGGCTCGCCCTTCTGAGAGGGAAGAGCCCACCTCACCACCACCTTCCTGGAAGATTTCTTGGAGCTGTTGGAGGATAAATGCTGCAATTTCTCACCTTCCAGCAGGGGGTGCTCTGCTGTGTGTCTAGGAGGTCCCCAGCAAGCCAGGGGCTCTGGTGGCCTCCCTTCTCCTGCCCCATACCCTCCCACTTCTTGCAGGAGTTTGGGGACCCCCATAAATGACCTACCCACAAATCTTTCAGAGTCTGCATCTGGCTCCCCCCATCCCCAAAGCAGCCAGATAATTTAAAAACTGCGGGAAATGGAATGAAAAGATCAGTTTATTTGGCTGCAAAAAATTTTAAAGTTCATGCATACCAGGGGTCTTCAAAAGTTTCTAGAAAAATGCACATGATGGGACTGGTGCTGTGGTATCCCATGTGGGCACTGGTTTGATTCCTGGCTGCTCCACTCCCAACCCAGCTCTCTGCTAATGTGCCTGGGGAAGCAGCAGAAGATGGCCCAAGTGTCGGGCCCCTGTGCCCGCATGGGAGACCTGGCTAAGCTCCTGTCTCCTGGCACTGGCTGTTGCAGCCATTTGGGGACTGAACCAGCAATGGGAGATCTCCCTGTCTCTCCCTCTGCCTTTCAAGTGGATAAAATAAATCTTAATAAAATGCATATTAGGAGAAAAAGATACTTGGATTTTAAATTCTTTTTGCACCAAAATTAACTTATCTTTTCATTCTGCATTCCATGAACCTTGAAGCACCTCAGTAAAAGACAAGGGAGAGATCTGCCAGGGGCTGTCTTTGCGGTCAGTGGAGGCCGCGGTCAGTGGAGGCCATGACCACCTTCCTTTTCCAAGGGTCTCACAATTCTCAACCAAGGACAGCGTGCCAAAGTGGCTACAGAGTCGCACGTATTTAAAATAAAGAGATGTTGCTGAAATAACTTTTCACATGCAACACAATATAATTGTGCTGACTTGGAGAATTTATTATTTAAAAATTATTTGAAAGGTAGAGAGAGAGGATGGAGGGAGGGGGAGGGGAGGGGGAGGGAGAGCTGACATCCACTGATTCTCTCCCCTAATGTCTCAGCCCAGCACCAGGGGGCGCTCTTTCCTCCTTCCTGCCCACCCTGTCTGGGTGACTCTGTCCACCGCCAGGTCTGACCCCTCTTCCTCACCTGGCTGTGCATTTGAATCCAGTCTCAATTCAGTCTCCTCCAGGAAGCCTTCCGAACCCCACCCACCCAAGGGCGTAGTTGCACAGTCCCACACCTGCTGTTGACCGAGGCCCCTGGGTGAACATCTCCCAGGAGGTGCTCCCAGGAAACGCTGGTGGGGGGAGCGAAGGGGAGGCAGCCCTGACACGGGGCACTGCTGAGTGAATGAGTGATGAGATTCACGCTCGGAGGGCCGGCTTCGGAATGAGCTCCTTTGGCTCTCCCCCCACTGCAGACTCGTGCCGTGAATCGCTTCTCCCAGCATGGACTTGCTCCACCCCCCACCCCCACCCCCACCCCCACCCCCGTGGGATTTTACTGATGAGCAAGCAAGGAAGGGGCTTCAAAACATTCGTGGAAAATGGGATTAAAAGATAAGTTTATCTTGGCGCAGAAACATTTGAAATCCATGCCTAGTTTTTCATGGTCGGCATCGCACAGTTTGTGAAGACCCCGCGCAGGCTGGCATTTCCAACGCTTTCGGAGCGCGGAACTAAACTCGCCTGTGATTCCTGTCTGCACAAGCGTTTCGAAGCCCCTGCCCGCTGTGTAGCGGCTCCTTGGGTGCCTGCAAGTGTTCCCAGGGTGCTCCCGAGAGGCCAAGGCTCCTCCCCAGGGAGGCCGAGTCCCCAGGCCAGGAAACGGACGCTAACCAGGGCCTCTGGCGGTCTGAACTGCCCCGCTGTCCCACTGCACGCCCCAGGTCCAGCACCACAAGGCACCCAGCTGTGGAGGAGTGGGCGCAGGGTCACCCGGTCACCCACCTGCAATCCGCCAGCCGAGTCCAGGGCCGGCTTCTCCCCTTCCGGCTCCTTCCTGGAGGCCTGCTGCATGGCCTCCTCGTTCCAGCAGGAACTGGCGCCCACCTGGAAGGCGAGCATGTGTAGAAGAGGGAGCCGCAGCCTCAGAAATTGTTGCTCACGAGGGCCAGGTGCTGCAGCACAGCCCCAGCTACTCCACACTTCTGTTTCCCGCTAAGGCACCTGGGAAAGCAGCAGGTGGTGGCCCAAGCACTTGCGGCCCCTGCCACTCACGCAGGGGACCTGGATGGAGTTCCTGGCTCCTGGCTCTTGGTTTTGGCCAGGCCCAGCCCTGGCTGTTGTGGGCATTTGGGGAGTGAACCTGCAGATGGAAAATCTCTCCTTCTCTCCCTCTCTTTCCCACTCTGCCTTTTAAGTAAATAAACAAATCTTTGAAAAAAAAATGAAACACTCATGGATGTCTTTGAGCTGCCACTGTCCTGGCCACACCCCAGCAGCTCCCCAGGCCCTCAGGTGTCAGCTCCCTGTCCCTGGCAAGCAAGGACACCTTCCTTTTAGAAGCTGGAAAACTGGCCCAGGGACTGAGAGGGGACACTGCATTCCACACCGTGTGTTTTTAACCGGGGGTGGGGAGGAGGCTCCTAGACCCTTAAACTTCCCAGGCCGTGGTGTGGTCTTCCAAATTCACAGCATCCCCCTCAAACCATGCCCAATCTGGCCAGCCGCTCCAGAGAGACCCACATGTGATTAGAGCATTGAGACTTAAAAAAAAAAAATGTTTATTTGACAGAGAGAGTTCTGGAGAGAGAGGGAGAGAGAGAGAGAGATCTCCCATCCACTGGTTCACTTCCTAAATGGCCCAGGCCAAGCCAGAGCCAGGAGCCAGGATTCAAAAACCGGGTCTCCCACGTGGGTAGCAGGGACACAAGCACTTGGGCCATCTCCCGCTGCTTTCTCAGGCACGTTAGCAGGGAGCTGGATCAAAAGTGGAGCAGCCAGGGCTTGAAGCAGCGCTCATATGGGCTGCCACCATCACAGGTAGTGGCTTAGCCTGCTGCGCCATGACACTGCTCCCCAGTGCCAAGACTGGGTCAGGTGACAGCAGCCTAACTTTTGGGTGGGCAAGTGGGTGGGCTGCAGCCCAAGTTCATTCCTGTGGCCTGCATGGCAACAGCACCGCTCAGAGCTCAGCAGGGCCTGGCTGGTAGGCAGTGGGGGGTCCTCCCTGCACCCCCCACCCCCCCATATCACCCCTTGTGCTGTCTCTTCTGTGGGCTGGACCTGATTTGCATCGTGCACAACCAACCACGGCAGAGAGCAGGGCCTTCCCTGAGCTCCGGGAGCTGTCCGTGGCGGCTGACCCCGAGGAGCAGTGGGAACCCCAGATTTATAGCCAGTTGGTTGGGAGCCCCGGAGCCTGGGGCTGGTGTCAGCCAGCAGTGGGGCCAGCCCAGTGGGGGACTTCAATCCCCCCAGGGGCAGCTGGTGTCAGATCTGCCTCGCACCCTGTTCCCGCCTTGTCCCATGGCTGCAATGGAAGGAGGGAGGTGAGCCTGTGCTCCCTGCTCGGAGAGGTCACCTGTTAGGGGCAGCCATTCTTTCTGAGGGCCCCGGCCACCCCCCTTTCCTCCCCACATGGCTTGGAGTTCAGAGCTCTCTGCCCCGTGTTTCATTCTCTGCTTCCAAAAGCAGGCCACCAGCAAAGCAGAAGCCCCCGCCCCCACAGTCCTTTAGGATTTTCCATCTTGAGAGGAGGCCGGCAGAGGGGATCAGACGACAGACTCGGTCTGCACCTCCCAGGTCTGCGTAAACACATCCACCGGAGCAGACACACGCATGGCTCCCGAGACCCCCTCAGAATCCCGTGAGCGGCCACGGAACGCGAGGGATGACTCGGCGTGTTAGCTGTGGAGTTACGGGACTCAAGCTGGATTTGTTTTGTTGGCTGGTTTGTTCTGGTTTGTTTTCAGAAATCAACCAGGGAAAACAGAAAAGATGCTAGGAACAGGTTAAAGGGAGGGCGAGCAGGCAGTGGGTGAGCGGGGGCTGTTGCTGTGCCAGGATGGCCAAGGCACGGGCCACACTGCTTCCCCTGGCCAGCCTGGCCCCTCCTTCTCATCTCCCAGGGAAAACCCACTCCGTGTTGTGTGTTCTGAGAGTCTGTAGCCTGGAACGTCAGGTCCTTTGAGAACATTCGCCTGGGGAAGCGCTGGGTAGCTTGGTTGCACCCGGCCCGCCCTGAGCTCCTCTCTCCAGCTACGCCCAGCTGCCCAGCCTGTGGATCAAGGCTGACGCCACCCCCTCCCGACCACCTCAGGGTCCTGGTTTGTGAAACTGGGTTAGAGGGGGCTAAACAGGATCCTTACTTGGAAGTAGGGTCTCTGCAGATAGAACCATTTAAGGATCTTGAAATGAAATCATGCTGGCCTTGGTGGGGGTGGCAAACCCAATGCCAAGGGTGCACAGAGACAGCCAGGAAGGAAAAATGGGGGTGCAGGCAGAGGCTCGCAAGCCGAGGGTCACTCAGTGTATTTGATTGGTTTGAAAGGCAGAGTTGCAGAGGGAGAGAGAGAGAGGAGAGAGAGAGAGAGAGAGAGAGAGAGAGAGAGAGCGCGTGAGTGAGCCAGGCCAGGAGCAGGGAGCTGGATGGCAAGTGGAGCATCCCGGTCTCCAACCTGCTGCTCCCGCATGGCTCGCTTCTGCACGTGCCAGCTCGCCAGGGGCTTGGCTCTGCAGCTGCCACCCTCTGAGAGCTCGCTCTGGCTGCTGGCTCCTGCGTGGCATGGCTCACACACGAGGCAGAAAGGGGAGCACCCTCAGGAACCTCCTTCACTGGTGGCTGTGGGGGTCTGTATCTCTTGCTAGCTCCCTCGCCAGGGCTGGGCTCCCTGGTGGTGCACCTCGGCAAGTTAGGCAGTGGCGAGGGTCAGAGTCAGGGTTAGAGAAAGGGACCATAACCGTTGACTTCTTACTTCTTGGTGTTGCTTGGCTGCGGCCGCTCCTCTCCAGGCTCTGCCCCTGCCTTCCCATGGCCTCCATTCTGTGGCCAAAGCTGCCTCCCTCTCTGGAGGGTGTGTGTGATGGCAGGAGCCCCTTAATGACAACGTCAATGCCCCCTTTGCCCTAGAGGGGCATGGGGACAGGTGTCAGAGCTCAGGACGTGGTTGTCTCCCAGGGCACGGCAAGGTCTGACCCTCCAGGCTGCCTCTTCTCTACTTCCATCCCCCGCAGCCTTCGATCCATCTCCCTGTGACCCCTGGCGGCAGCTCTAAGGGTGGGGTCCTCCCCCTGGCATTCTCACTTCATGGGGAGTGAGCTTCGATCTTCCGCGAAATCATTTATTAGCTTGTTGTACTCTCGTCTCACTAACGATTGTACTTGCCAGGGACTGCGTGGTGTGCAGTCGTTCTGTGGGGCGTCATCCTGTCACCGCAGTGTGGCCGGGGCGGTGGGCTTTCGTACGATGATGACCCAAGGGAAAGAGACCAGAAGTTTGCTGGGGACTCTCACGGATGCTGGGAGCACCCCTCAGCTTCTGTTTCAGGGTCTCCCAATTGGCTGTATCTGGCAGGAGAGAAGTGAGGGGCAGGTCACAGCCCAGGGGGGACCCCGGCACTGTGGGGCACAGGTGCGCTCTTCTGGTCCTCCATCCACTGGCTCACTCCCCAAATGGCTTCAATGGCCAGAGCTGAGCCAGTCTGAAGCCAGGAGCCTGGAGCTTTTTCCAGGTCTCCCATGTGGGTACACGGACTCAAACAGTGGAGCCATCTTCTACTGCTTTCCCAGGCCATGGCTGGGTCAGAAGGGGAGCATCTGGGACACGGACCTTCGCCCATATGGGATGCCAGTACCACAGGCAGAGGCTTAGCCAACTGCACCACAGCGCCGGCCCCTCAAGCATCTGTTGGGTGCCTGCATTGTTGGAGCAGGAGGGAGTATCCTGGAGGGCTTTCCTGAGGAAGTGATACTTCAGTAGGGACGGAGTTGGCAAGACAATAGGGGAGGGAGCCAGAGAGCATCTCCCAGCAGAAGGAAGGGTCCAGGAACCCCCTGCGGCTGAGGAGAAAGACCTGGGCGGGTTGAGGGCCAGGGCCTGAGTGCGCTGACCTGTCCGAGCCGGGAGCTGGGCAGGGCTGCTCTGGTGCCTGCTGGGGCATTTGCACCTGCTCAGATCCCAGTGGGAAACCACCAGGGCCCTGGGGGGATGACGTGGCCAAGTGGACATGTTAGGCAGTCACTCAGTCTGTCCGCTATGTGCAGAAAGGTCCCGAAAGGGGTGGGGTGGGGACAGGGAGGCCGGGCAGAGCCGGGCAGATGGGGGCAGGTGTGACGCGGGGCGGCTGGCTGGTGGCACGGTGGCTGCTACCGCACTGGGACCCCGAGCTCACACTCTGGGGTCTCGCTCTCTGAGCCTCAGACTGGACGCTTTTAGGGGCTGGGGTCACCAAGGAGGCAATTTTGGGTGAAACAAGGTTGAGCCCCAATGCCCCTGAATTGGGGGGATATCAGAGGAGATGAGTGCGGAGACACGTGGAGGAGCGGTCTTTGGAGGGACCACCAGGTGACTGGTCCCCTGGGCTCAGGCTTCCAGCCTCCAGTACTGGGACATGGGATTCTGTGGCCTGGTGCCTCCCCTGGCTCTGTTGGGCTGTGTCATTGAGACCAAGTGCATGGACGCGCACCCTGTGGGCTCAGACCGGGCAGCCCATGGACCATGGTCTCTCCTCCTGCTATCCCAGGGCTTTGCCTCCTCTCCGATGCTCATGGCCAGCTTTGAGCTCCAAGGGCTATGTCTGCTGTGGACTCTCTCACTGGGGTGTCCGACCCCTGGATGCCCACTGGCCTTCTGTGCCCTGCTGCCTGTGCACTCCTCAGAAGCCCCCTTTTGCTGCGCCATGTGCCTACCCACTTACAGCAGTCCCCCAACCAAATGAGCGCACCTCCTGCATTATGGAGACCAAATTAGCATTTAGCAGAGAAAGAGGCTTCTTCTCCTTCTTTTTTTTTTTTTTTCAAATCATACAACTCTAAATTACCTTCAATTTCCTAAATGGAATCTGGCACGAGCTCTACTCTGGTACAGAGTAGACTGTAATAAGATTATATTCTGTTTTGGGGAAAACATTCAAATGACCCAGATAATTAATTTTGCATAACAGCCGACATACAGCAAGACCCAGAGCCTTTATTCAAAGCCTGCAACCTGCAGGAGCCCCTGGGGCTGCTCGCACTTCTTGCAAAGATGGTTGTGGGACCAGGCAGTGCAGAGGCTGGGAGCTGGAAATGCTGCTTCCTCTGCCCCACCCCATGCCCATGCACATCTCTCTGCAGCTGGCATGTACCCACCGGAGGAGCTAAGACGCCCTCAGGCCTGAAAAGTGTCCTGTGATCCTCCGAGATCCAGCCCCAAGTGTTCAGAATGCATGGTTAACTGTGGCATGCTGTGTGTATCAGTGTGTGCACCTGTGTGTGTCCCTGTGTGTGTGCATGCACGTGGGCAGGACAGAACAGGGTTCAATGCCCCCTGGGTTCCTCGAATCCTCACTAGCAGGTGGCTTTGTTGGTCTGGCATCTGGCTCATCTGAACATCTGGGCAGGGTTTGATGCCGCAGCAAATTTCTGTTCTGACTCATTGTTAAAATCACCTTAGAAACAGCGGCACTTGGCCCACTGCCCACCCCCACGTCTTGGTCTCTTGCTTGCATCTGATTCTGAGACATCTAGGGATGTGTAGGAGTGTAGGAATAGAGAACCCGCATCTGCCTTTGAGGTCTGCCTCTAACTGCCTGCTGGGTCTCAAATCAAGTTCTGGTACTCACAGCAGTCGCCGTGTGGGCATGGCAGAGCCTAACCGCTCACAATAGCCAGTAAGTGGGAACAGCCCAGTGCCCACGGATGGCGGATGGGATGAAAAACTGGGGACGTCCACATGGCAGAGCACTACTCAGCCACAAGGAGGAAGGAGGCACTGCCACCCGCGCAACATAGATCTCCCTCCCTCCCTCCCTCCCGCTCTCCCTCTCTCTCTCTCCTCTCTGCCCTTCAAGTACAAAATAAATAAACTTGAAAAAGAGATGCTTATTTTGAAGTGCATGCACTACTTTTCATAGTACTCATGTCTGTGAGTTTTTGAATTTTGAATCATATGCATAGATTGGAAAATTTTGAGCCAAAATAGACTAATATGATTCTGTTCTTCCATGAAAATTTTGTAGTACGCTTGTATAGACATGTGCATATACAGATGCCTGTGTGTGTGCAGGTGTGTGTGCAGGTGTGTGCATGTGTGCAGATGTGTGCATGCAGGTGTGCGTGCAGGTGTGTGTGCAGGTGTGTGCATGTGTATGTGCAGGTGTGTGTGCAGATGTGTGTGCAGGTGTGTGTGCAGATGTGTGTGTGCAGGTGAGTGTGCAGGTGTGTGTGCAGGTGTGCGTGTGCAGGTGAGTACATGTGTGTGTGCAGGTGTGTGTGCAGGTGTGTGCAGATGCATGTGTGTGCAGATGTGTGTGTGTGCAGGTGTGTGTGTATGGGCAGGTGAGTGCAGGTGTGTGTGCAGGTGTGTGTATGTGCAGATGAGTGCAGGTGTGTGTGCAGATGTGTGTGCAGGTGTGTGCACAGGTGTGTGCATGTGTGTGCACAGGCGTGTGTGTGTGTGCAGGTGTGTGTGTGAGAGAGATTGGGATTTAAGAAGTCAGTACACAAGAGTGTGGGGACTGGCGAGCCCAGAGTCTGCAGTGCAGGCCCCAAGCTTGAGAGCTAGAGAAGTGTTCACCCCACAGCAACAGCTCACACGGCCTCAGCCCTCCCTCCTCTGTGGCCGGAGCTGCTGTGTGGGACACAGACTGTGGTAGCACTGGGGGCTGGGGGAGTGGGGGGCCTGGGTGGGAGGTCAGCTCCCTGGCCTTGTGTGAGGACTGCCCGGAGCCCCGAGCCACCCTCCAGTGCTGCTGCTGGGCTCCGGCTGAAGCCAAGCTCTCAGCTGCCCCTGCTTGCTCCCCACTCACCTACAGCTTATCCCAGAACACCCAGGCCTCGCCTCCGGACCTGAGTCTGAAGGGCCCCGGCTAAAATACCCCGGTGACCAGAAGGACAGCGGTGTCACCTGTGCTCATTCAAAGAGGGCCGTTAGTTCCTTGTCATTCCTGGGCTCTGGAGAGCTGAGCCAAACAGCCCAGGAGCTGACAGCCCCTGGGGGCTCGGGACAAGATCTGCAGGGCTGTGCTGAAAGTGCTGGCCCCTGGTGGACACGGGAAAAGGTGACTCGGTGTCAGTTTGATAGGCGCATCTTGCATCTCCCTGTCGCCCTTTCAGCATCGTGTTCCTGCAAACAGAGAGAGAGCACCCATTGCAGGCAGCGGCCCTGGAATGGCAGCTGGGGTGCAGTGGGGGCCAGGATGGCCTGGTGCCAGCTCCTGCCCACTCAGCTCGGCGCCCCTCTCCCTGGGGACCTCAGCACCGGTCCCAGCATCACAGGACCCGACCAGCTCCTCCTGTGATTGCACGCCCACGTGTCCCTGAGCACCCCACGTGGCGCGCTGGCTGACTTCCTAGGTGCACATCGGGGTGCGTTGTGTTTGGTGAGAAACATGGAAACCTGATGAAAGGTGCGCTCATTAGCACAGAGCAAGCTGCTGCCTGCGGTGGTACAGCGAAGCTGCTCACTCTGACTGAGACGGAGCTGCGGGGGGCCTCGGATTCCCTCCCTCCCTCCCTCTCTCCCTCTGTGTCTTTGGGTCTGCGTGTCTGGCGTTGGGGGGCAAGAAGGGGTAGTTCCAGTCTGAGACTCATGTGTTATGTGTGCACATGCATGTTGTGCGGACGTGTACAGATGTCCCTGGGGCCGGGGTTACATGTGAAGAAGGAACCCCAGGCGTGTGCACCGGCAAGCCTGGAGCCCTGGTTTGCCATCCTGGAGCAGACGACGCGGTGCCTTGTGCTGACTTATTACCACGGTAACCCTGCAAGCGACGCCCTGGTAGCTGCTGAACTGCGTCCTCAGAATGCCACTGCGTCTGCGGACGAGGCCTCTCCATGAGTGATTAAGGGTAAAGGAGGCCCCCCTGCCCCAGTGTGACTTCCTGGGATAAGGTCGGGAGGCAGACGGCACAGAAGGACGGCCCAGTGAGGACACGGGGAGCAGCAAGCCCAGGAGAGGCCGGCCGCGGGAGAACCCAGCCCCACCGTCACTGGCATCCTGGACCTCCAGCCTTACGCAGTGGCTGCCGTGAACACACAGCCGACCACTCATCACTCAGGGGTCGGCAGGAGGCTGGGCTTGTTGTCATGGTGACCGCGGAGCTGCAGAACAGAGCTCCGGATGCAGGGACTTCTCGAGGTTAGGCACCTAGGCACTTCCGCTGCGTGCTATTGGCCAGAGCAGATCATGTGACCAGTCTGACCTTAAGGGATGACCACGTGACCAGCCGGGGTTCAAGGTGCGGGAAGCAGACTCTGTGCCCTGGCAGGAAACGCCAGGGTCACGGGAGAAGGGCGTGGAGTTGGACGAGGGGCGGAAAGGGTTCACCGTCAGAATCCAGAATACGGCGCGTTTTAGTTTTCAGTGTGAAAACATACTCCAAGCCTGACTCACTTGGAAGTCGACTGATTCACCACAGGCCCTCCCGATTCCAGGGCCGTCCTGGCACATCTCAGGGATCCCTGGCAGGCTGCCCACCCCTGGCTGGGAGAAGGGAGGGAGGAGGGATCTAGGAGGGAGACACCAAGAAATAGAGGCAGGAGCCCTGCCAAGCAGCCGTCAATCAGAGGCCAGGAGAAGCCTCCCTGGAACAAAGTACAAAGGAAAATGTGGACTGGAAGAAGAATCCTGGTGTGGGACTGGCAAGATGATGGCTGGCAAACCCCACCTTAGGCCACAGAAAATGCCCCGCTTGCTGGAGTCAGGCTCACCCACCTCAGGCCCTCAGCCCAGCCTACACGGGCTTTGCTGTCCTTGTTTGCCAGGGCCTCCCGGACTCATCCTGCACCTGACCGTGTGTGCCTCTGTGGGCTCCCTTGTCTGCTGGGTGGCAGACCGCGCAAGGGCAGGCAGCGTGCCCGTTTGTTTTCCCAGCGTGGGGCCAGCCTGCGGTCAGGATCTGCTGGTGGACGTCCCCCGGCCCCAGCCTGAGCACAGAGCCCTCCCCGGCAAGCCAGTTCCCTTTGGGCAGCCTTGGAGAGAGGCAGAGATTTATTTACAAGGAAATAAAAAGGTTTGCATTTCTAATGGACTGAGACCCATTAAGGTGACGCCATCCTCAGCCCGCCTGCCAGGGATGCCAGAGGCAGATGGTAAAACGGTGACCCTCTTGGGAGGCTCAAACAGACGCGCCAGCCACCCAAGCCCTGTGGTGGCTCCAGGGGACTCCCTCCCTCCCTCCCTCTCTCCCTCTGGAGGGCCCTAAACCCAACAGTAGGGCTGGTTTATGGCTGCGTTTGAGCCCAGCTCTGTCCAGCAAGATGCTCCTCCACAGTCCTGAAGGGTGGGAGCACATGCCTGGAGCAGTCGTAATTTAGTTGCAATTGCTGCTTGCTGGTGGAACTGCGAGTGAAAACGCACAAGATTCATACTGATTTGGAAGCTCGTTGCAATAGGGGCAAAATTAACTTTGGTAAATAAGACCCGCCTGCAAAAAGATGGAGTTGCTGGAGACCGCTCTGCTGGTCAGAGCCCGGCCAAAGGTGGCAGCACCCATGCTGCCCCAGCAGCTAATTACCGACTTCCTATGCAAATCAGGCAGTGTATTGATCGCCACTCACCAGCGGGGTGAACGTTTGTTGACATCTGGGACAATCACAGACACAGGGAGTGGGCAGTCTCCATGGCTGGAGACGAGGCCACCTCGGGGGTGGGAGGACCTGGGGGCCATGGGCTCCGGGTGTTACGGGGGAGCTGAATTTGACAGACCAAGGCACCCTGGAGAGAGCCAGGAATTGGGCAGGGAGCAGACACGGCGCATTGATCCAGAGATGGGGAGGTACCAGGGGAGGCACCTGCTGGGGAGGAGAAGGAAGCAGGGGGTGGGCCACTCTGGCTGACAGCCCCCTCCTAGGGACCCCTGGGGGTGACATTGGCTGGGTCCTGAAGTCACCCAGTGGTAGGTGGGGGCAGGACATGCGGTCTCTGGGAGGCTGGTAGGTACCAAGTGCCGTCCCCACTCTCCAGATGAGCAAACCAAGGCTCGGTTTAGGGGAACCTGTCAGAGAGATGCTTACGGGCAGGCCTGAGGATCCAAAATCCAGGTTCTGGTGACAAAGACAACTTACAGCTTCAGCCTGATCCTCAGCCCCAACACGCACCTGCTGAACGCAAAAGCAGAGAGCAGTGTAGAAAAACGCGCATGAGTCCACAACGCTGCACATTCGGGAAGGGATGAGGGGATCAGTCAGATTGGCTGCTGGCATCCTACAGGTAAAGGAAGGAGGGAGGGAAGGAGGGAACCAACCCAAACAGTATCCTGGTGAAGAACTGGTTTTCCGCTTTGCAGCTGCCAAGCTGTCTGGAGCCCCTGCTCCGGAGCTCCAGGTTCCCACGAATGCTAAGTCGCACCCCTCTGCTTTTCGGATGCCAAGAGGATCCAGGGGCGGCCGACATGGGCCCAGGGGTGCTGTGCTCCCCCCCTGCAGCGCCGCGAAGGGCGGTCCTGGCTGCCCACTCCTCCGCAGTGGCTGGGAGTCAAGGTCAGACACGGAGAGCGCCCTCGGAGGCGAGCCTTCCACCTCCACAAACAGAAGAATTACCAGGCTCTTCCCCCTCGTGCCTTCTGCTGTCGGCGGGGCAGAGGAAGATAATATTTACTATTTTGTCCTCACAGAGCACGGCCGAGGTGCCAGCCGTATATTTAAGCAGAAGGGACTTAGTATTTTTGAGATGGGGTGTTGGGCCAGAAAACACCGCACGGTGTCATCGTGTTAATTTATCTAAGTGTGTCAGTGGGACCTTCTCCTGGGGAACTCAATGTCACACCTGCAAAACGCCCAGGCAGGAAACAAGGCCAAGGAAGACTGCGGGATTAGTTATGATGTATTTACATAAGGGCAGCAAAGCTGGGCAGGGCTGGCCGGAGAGAGCTGTGCCGTGAGGCGGCAGGGGAGTGGTCTTTCCAGCCAGGAGTTGAGAGTGGTCTTTCTTAGGCGCCGAGCTGACATGTATCATTTCTGGGAAGCTCACGTCCACTCCCTCCCATTAGCTGTGGCTGTCTCACTCTCCTAGAAAAATCGCAGCTTCCTAGATGGCCTGGGACGGGTGATGCCCGCCCGGCAGCCAGGGAGCGAGACACGTGGGCTTCCTCTTCGTCCCTTGCGGAAGAGTGGCTCCTTCTGCCATGGAAGCTGCCTCCTCCTGCCCCGGCAGAGCCATCCTGGAACAGGTGTAGGCCTGCAGCCACCGCGCCCCACCAGCAGCTTGGGAGCCCTGCACCTGCCTTTGCTGGCAGTGACTGATGAGCCTGCTGGCTGGTCACGCGCTGCCGATGTGTCAAGACAGAGTAAGGCTTCCCATGTACTTCCCGGTGCGGGGCTGGGGACAGCCGGCCACAGGAGGCTGGCCACGGAGCTCCCGCCTGTCAGGCGCTGGTGGCTCCACCTGCCATGGAGGACTCGGTTGCAGGGCAGCGTCCAGGGCTCCGGAGCTGAGGCCAGTAGCGGGTGAGCACCAGAAAAGAAGGGGAGTTGGCAGCTGACCCAGCAGGGGCGAGGCCAGCCGTGGGCCTGAGTCACCTGCGCCTGGAGGTGTGGCCTAGGACAAAGGCCGGCGTGGGAGTCACCCGGCCACAGGAGCAGCAGGCAGAGGGGGCAGGCATGAGGCACTGAGGCCCATGGGACCACCTGCCCTCTCCTTCTCACAGGATAGGGCCCATGTCGGTGGCTAGTGCCCACAGGAGCCTTCCAAGAGGCCCACGGACCATGCAGGATTCAAGGCATGGCCAGTGCCTCGGCCTCTCCCTGCGTGCAAATGGGCTCGCTTTGTGCCAGCACCATGCAGACGGGCGTGTCCACAGCAAGGGCGGGGACCCAAGGAAGCAGGGACCCAGGGTCAGCCGAAAGGAGGGAAGCTGGATCGAACCTCCTGGGCAGCCTGGCCGAGATCACGGACCACTCCGATGGAGCCGCAGCAATGGACTCCTGGGGGCGCTGGCCATTTGGTACTCTAAGGCTACAGCAGCTGTCCAGACCCCTGTGTTCCCCGCCCCACCAGAAGGCCCTACACACCAGGAGGCTGTGCCTGCAAGAGGAGGCCCCACCCCACGGGGAGGCCCCACCTCTGGGAGGAGGCTCTACCCCACCAGGAAGCCTTTTCCTGAGTTCTGTGATGCCCCCCACACCTAGGCCTGCAGAAGTGAGGGCCTCCCCCCCACCCCTGCATGCTGGGAGCGCAGCTGCAGGAAGCCCTTGGCTTCCAGGCCCTCAGGGACCGGCTCTGCAGGGGCGGGTGGCCCAAGCCCCACCCCTTCCCCAGAAAGCCAGCATCAGGTGCATGGCCCATGGGGGTAGGAAGGCCCAGACGCTCTCCCACTGAGGGCTGGTCTTAGGGTCCCCCAGAGTTCTCCACAAGGCTGGCCCAGGCCGTCACCCCCACCACCCACCCCGCCGGCCCATGCCCTTCCACAGGGGAGCATCCTAACAGCACCACCAGCACATCCCCCACAGTCGCCTTCCCCCTGACCTCCGGGGGAGAGGGGGCCAGAGAGGGTGCGGAGTTGGTGGATTCTGTAAGGTGGGCCAGGGGCCGGTGACCTGCACTGGGGCTCGGGAGGAATGAAGAGACCTGATGGGGTTAAGTCGAGCCCCACACCCCCCAGAATGCTGACATCACCACACCAGTGACTTTGCAAGTGACCTGATCCAGAAACAGGGTCTTTGCCGATGACCCCCAGGGTGGGCCTAATCTAGCAGCGGCAAAACACGCCCTCAGGGAGGGGGCAGGCAGGGGTGCGGAGAGGCCTGGAGCAGATTCTAGGTTCTGCCTTGCAGCCCCCAGACACCCACGAGACCTCCCATCTCTGCTGCTGCTGTCGCCGGGTCAGCTGAGCTGACTCATGACTTGGTGAGCTGCGTGCATGGTGACATGACTCAGCTCCAAGTTCACCAGGAAGCCCAGACTGAAAACACTGGCGGGTAGGAAAAACAGAAACCAAAAACCCAAACACGATGCTTTACAAAACTCCGTGGCTGCTGAAGCAGAGGGCAGAGCACCCCACCTCGGCCTGCCTGCCAGCCGAGGCCCCGTGGGGTTCCCCTGACAGCCTGATCGCCCAGAAGCACTGGGAGGCTGCGCAGGCCCTCGGAGTCTGGCCACTGTCCTGTGCCTGGCCTGCAGCGTGCACCTGCTCCCCAGCACCTGCCACGGGCCCGATTCCCAGTGGGCAGGCCCTTGGCCCCCAGAAGCCCCAGGAATGGCTTGTAGAGGCCATGGGCTGCACTTGTAGATCGATTGTTTCAGTCACACTCACCGTCTGTGCGAACCACGGAGATTCTCACAACTGAAACACGGAAGCTTTCCCAAGCAGAGTGCCTGCACAGGCACTTAGGTAGCAGTGAGTCTGTGGCGGAATTGGGTATGCTGTGTGAAGCACCATTCAACACACAGTTTCTTGGGGCTGATGTTGTGGCGCAGCAGGTACAGCTGCTGCGTGTAACACCCGCATCCCTTATGGGCGCTGGTTCAAGTCCCGGCTGCTCCACTTCCAACCTAGCTCCCTGCTATGGCCTGGGAAAAGCAGTGGAAGACGGCCCAAATGTTTGGGCCCCTGCCACTCACATGGGAGACCTGGATGAAGCTCTTGGCTCCTGGTTTTGGCCTGACCCAATGCTGCTATCTTGGGAGTGAACCAGTGGATGGAAGATCTCTCTCTATCTGTAATTCTGACTTTCAAATAAATAAATAATCTTTAATTTGAAAAAAAGGGTAGAATTTGGAATGTCACCAGAGCATTCCAAAGATAAAAGCCAGAAAGAAAAAAAAACACAAAAACCTCACAACAAAACACGACCAACCCTTATCTTTGGAACAGAATGAAGTTGAAAAAAAAAAAAGAGATTAAAATAATCAGTAAGGTGAGATTCAATCCTTACAATGTGATAAATATTAATATGAAAAGGACTTTATCTTGGGAAATTTATTCCACAGTGCAATGTTAATTTTATGAAAATCAATTCATTTAGCACTCACGCATTTTCCACTTCTCTCCTTGGCTTTGGGTGATGATTTAAGTCATGGGGGCCGGAGGAACATTCCCGCTTCCACAGCTGCCACCTTGTTCGGGGCCTAGAGCAGGATGCTGACATCACAGTCGCCACTTTCCTACAGACAGCGAGAGGAGGCAGCTAAGGGTGGCCGAGCCCCAGGTGGGGATGTCCTTCCTGTCAGAGCCGGGTTGGATGCACACCGGCTCCCTCAGGAATGCCACACCCTAAGGAGCAGTCCCTCAAGCACCAGGGGTGGGGTGGGGGTAGGACACTGTCACCATCCATTCTTGGCAGGCCCCAGGAGGCGGATTTGGGAATATCCCCATTCCACAGCCCAGGAGACTGAGGCACAAGTAGCAACATCACCCATGTGCACAGTGCTAGGAGCAGCTGGCTGGGGTTGGAAAGCCAAGTCCACTTAGACCCCTGGGCTGGCTGCATGTGGATCAAGGCACCAGGGTTGGAACTGGCAGGTTTGGGGGTGGACACTGAGAAGGGACCCCCGTGGGGCCCCCAGGTGGAGACGTCCTCCCCTAAGTGGATCATTTGCATAAGCTCTGTGGCCAGACATGCATTCAGAGATGGCAACATTAATGGCCACTCAACACCTGTTCTGACACGCGGGAGGTGAGGGACAAGACAAGTGCTCTTCAAGATCTGGTGACAGCTACCTGTGCTAAAGGAATGACAACCAGAGTGGGGCTCCAGGCGCTGAGGAGCCCACGGCAGGGACGGAGCCCACAGCTCCTGAGCCCCAGTCTGCGGGAGGAGGGAGCTGGATTCGTTTCCCAGACCCTGAAACAGGTTTGTGATTGTTCACCCTAGTTGGGGAGGCCTCGGTTTCCTTTTTGTTTAATGTTGGAAGGGGCTGTGGCCAGCACCCACAGCAGGACCTCGTCAGGTTCAAAACGCGGCTGGCGGCTGCTTCCATGCTCCCTCCAAAGAGTCGTGGAGCGCGCGTCTCCGCCAGAGCTGGAAGAGAGAATGCTACCATGAGAAGAAGACAAAGAGGGGTCAGCCCATCCCCGGAACCCCCAGAGCCTTAGACCGGGACAACCTGGCCCAGGGAGGGGGAATGGGAAGGTACCACCTCAGGCCAGGTAAGCTGGCCGGCAGGACCCGGGACCCAGGGCGCACCCATCCTGGAGCTTTTCCCAAAGCCATCAGCGCCCTTGGCTGAAAGGCCCGGAGACAGAGCTGGCCATCGAGGGAGCCCAGGGCCTCAAGGCCGGCTCAGTGCCCAGCAGGGGAAGGGATGCCGCACAGGCAGGGCTGGGGCCAGCAGAGGCGGGGAAGACACCCGGGGGTCCCTTCCAGGTACAGAGCTGGGGGAATATAA
Source organism: Oryctolagus cuniculus (assembly GCF_051225735.1). Classification (NCBI taxonomy): domain Eukaryota; kingdom Metazoa; phylum Chordata; class Mammalia; order Lagomorpha; family Leporidae; genus Oryctolagus; species Oryctolagus cuniculus. Next base: position 95,225,121 of record NC_142878.1, on the reverse strand, counting down.
CCCGGGGCCCAGAGGGCGGAGGGACAAGCCCACAGGCCAGGCCTGGGGGCTGTAACACAGGACAAGCAGAGCTGGACCCCAGGGAGAGCGCGCCAGCTGTCAGCACCAGGCAGAGACCAGTCGGGAGTCCTGACCCGCCAAACAAGGTCTGCAGAGTCAGGACCACAGTGGACAAGGCCCTCGCATGTCTGGCACCAGGAACGCATGCAGCTGTCCCCCAGGGTCCCCCCTTCCTCACTGGACAGGCCCACGGCACGCGCCGGAAGGTTCTGTATTCACGGCTCGGTTTCTTTCAGAGAAAGCGGGCAGAGGCATCAACTTGAATCAGCTGAGGAAGGGGCGCACAGGGCAGAGTCCAGCGAGGCCCCAGATGCAGTTTTGCGTCGTCCCCGTGGGGGTGGACAGCGAGGAGGACCCGCGCGTGGGAGCTCTTCCACCAGGGAAGCCGGCGAGGCCCCGGTCCCAGTCCCTCCTGGGCTCCAGCACCAGGAGTGTTGCTGTCCCTGTGGCCGACCTCAGCCCTGGCCCCGCTGGAGAACACGCATGCGCGAGCAGATACCCCTCAGCCCCCACATGCCCAGCTGTCACCTTTTAGAGTTCCTGGTGTGGAACAAGCAGCTGAGGCCACCCATGGTCAGACTCCCCTTTGTCATGGTGAGGGTCTTCCTCACAGAGGGGCACAGGCAGGTGACTCCAGCTTCCACGTGGGGCGCAGCGAGGGGACTGGGTCCAGGATGGCTTCTCTGGGGATGGGAGGTGGGGTGCTGACTCCAGGACACAGGCCAAGGTGCGCATCCTCCACATGTCAGGTGAGGACAGGTGTGCAGGAGCTGAGGGCCGGAGGGGCTTCCCCTGGACCAGGCAGAGTGGGGAAGTCCCAGGGAGGGCTGGACGGTGAGCAGGTGAGCCATGTCCCACCTGCAGAGCGTTGGGGGTTTGGATTCCTCACCCCCGGGCCCAGCGAGTTCGCATCTGGTGGTGGTGGTGGTAGCGGTGGGGAGGCCGAGTGGACCCAGAAATCTGCATTTAACCTCGGGACCGGTCTCAGGGACATTGGCTGGAGCGATCGAGGCTGCCTCCTGCCTCAACTTGCTCAGCTGGGCAGTGGGGTCTTAAGCCGTGGCTCAAGGGGCCTGCGGGGGGACTCAGATGCTGTTCTGGGGCCATGAAGAAGCGCTGGTGTGGGACGGAAGTGGCAGCTGCAGAGTGACACTTGGCAGTGGTTAACCATGGTCCTGTGGATTTCAGCTTGGTGATAACAATTCACCAGACACCCAGGAAATGGAGCAGCTAGGACCTGAACCATTGCCCATGTGGGATGCTGGCGCTGCGGGCTGGGCTTTAACCCGCTGAGACACGGCGCCGGCCCCTGTGGCTGTCTTTCAGGGTAAGGGGACTGGCAGAGCCTCCCTCCTAGCTCCGCACATGCTCCCCAAAAGGCTGCAAGTGAACCCGACCAGCAGGACCTGGCCTCTGCCCACCACATCCTGACACAGGCTCAGGGTCCCCGTGCAGTGATGGATCTGAAAGGCCTGGAGGTTCCCGCCGAGCGTGACCGCAGCCGAGGGCCAGGGCCCCAGGTCACGTGAGATTTTTCATGGGAAGCCGAGGGTAGACACCCTTGTTGCGACACTTGAGCAGCGGCAACTGTGCTCGCTTGGGGCTTTGCATTCAGCAGGGGCCAAAAATATAAAATAAACCAGGGCGGAGGTCCTTATTGGGTCTCCTGGTGTCTCGCTGGGATTAAACAGTCAAAGACTCAGCCTGGTCCAGGCAGGGGGCTGCCTCCGCTTGGGGCAGGGGCACCGGACACCATGAGGGCCAGCAGATGTGCGGCCCCTGGCACTGCAAAGTCCTCCAGCACTCCCACCCCTCGCCCGGAAGATGGTCGTTCAGTGTGCTGAGAATGGGGGAAAAGCAGGGATTTTCGCCCAGTGCAGCATTGGGCAGTAGGGAGGGGAGTCACTGAGCTCACAGGGACACGACTCGGGGTGCGGCAGGCATCCATCGCACCCCAGTGGGGACAGGCTCAGCCTCCCTGACCACACCACACCTGGGTTTATGCCAAGGGCACGTCCTTAGGCTGGCCTGGGCTGGGCAGATGTCTGTCCCCAGATGGGGAGACGGAGGCCAGTGATCCAGGGGCACATTGGGTGCTGGGATCTCTGTCCTTAACTGGCCTCAGAGTGAAGAGTTAAAATTGTCTATGTGCGGGTGTAAAAAGTTATTCTTAAGCTTACAGGTTTAAACCTTCCTGGTGCAGCTGTAAAAATAAGAGTAAAGTAGCACCTTGACAGTAGGGACTCCATTTTGGAGCACTTGAGACTGCATTCTGGGAAAGCAACCCCCCCCCCACACACACACACTGTGAGACTCTGGTCTGAAACTATGATCTCAAATAGTCGGACAATAGCAGTGCACTACATCACCCTTGACAACACACAAAAAACCCCTATCATGATTGCTCAAGCTTAAAAATAAAAAGGTTACACCTGGGTTACCTGAGCTAATAATGAAAATGTAATTTGTCTATGTTTTAAGATCATAATTGCTGATTGTAAGATATTAGCAACCGCTTAGCAACTGTGTATTCTCTCCCCCTCCCGATTTTTGCGGTTTTTGCCTTTATAAACCCTAACCTTTGGTTATTTGGGGCTGCTCTGCTCATGTATGATCAGACAGCCCCAGCATGCTGGATAATCAATAAAGCTTCCCCTTGCTGTTTGCATAAGAGACATGTCTCTTGGTGACGTTTTTCGGGCGGTCGACTCTAACAAGAGCACCTGGAGGAAGAGGTCCAGGAGAGTGACCCCCAAGAGGGTGGCCGCCGGCAGGTGGGGGACTCTGGAAAGTGGCTGTCCCTCCACTCGGCCTGCAGCTGTTTCTTCTCCTTCAGAACCCCATGGTGGGGCCGGCGCTGTGGCACAGTGGGTTAAAGCCCCGGTCTGCGGTGTCAGCATCCCATATGGGCACCAGTTCAAGTCCCAGCTGCTCCACTTCCGATCCAGCTCTCTGCTATGGCCTGGGAGAGCAGTGGAAGATGGCCCAAGTGCTTGGGCCCCTGCACCCATGTGGGAGACCCAGAAGAAGCTCCTGGCTCCTGGCTTCAGATCAGCACAGCTCTGGCCATTGCAGCCATCTGAGGAGTGAACCAGCGGATGGAAGACCTTGAGAGACTCTCTCTCTGTCAGTCTTCTGTAACTCTGCCTTTCAAATAAATAAATAAATCTTCAAACAAATAAACAAACAAACCACCATGGTTTGGTTTTCCAGCCAGAAACAGAGCGAGTGTGCTTAGAAGGCCCTGGCCTGGCTCCGTAAGCGCTGACTGCCCAGTTCAGCCAATGTCTGCAGAGTGACCAACCACGTGTGAGCCCCAGGGCCAGGGTGGATGACAGAGGCAACAGCTTCTGCCCCGAGGCCCTCCAGGGTCCTCTAAGAGCCAGGGGACCCAAGTCCACAGCCAGTGCCAAGCCACGCCTGGCCTTTCTTGGGGATCAGAGTGGGTGGAAAGCACCCACAGATGCCCAGCAGGACGGGCTTCTCCTGAGACACTGGGCCGGGCCCTGCAGGGGAGGCAGAGGCGGGGCCAGCTGAGGGGAGGCCAGGGTGGGCGGGTGATCCCAGGGGCACCTTGCGAGCTGAGGGCCAGCAGCCAGAGGAGCCGTGCAGAGTGAGCCTCTCCCGTGGCTATTTGCTAGGGGACTTGGGCCTGGTGAGGAGGGCGCTGTCCCTCTGGCAGCCAACGGGGACCACAGAATGCCCTCAGTGCCCATGTGCATGAGGAAGTACAGGAAAAGGGACTCCGTGGGGAGACTCCTGCCACGGAGAGGGGAGGGTTCCGTGCCTGAAGGAAGGCATTTGGGGAGCTCTGGGGACAAGGGCGGGAGGAGAGGGCACAGGGAGCCGACACACAGCGTGCTCCAGGAGAACGGAGCCGGGATCGGGCGCTCTTGCCTCTCCCTGCTGTAAATACTCACGCCCTGGCTGACTCCCAGGCGCCCAGGCGAACCCGAGGCCGGTCGTGGTCATGGTCACGCCAGCTCCTGCAGGCCGGAGCATGGGGTCGCAGGCCAGCGCTTCAGGGGCAAAGGCAAGGAGGCTGCAGGGGGTATGAGAGCCGCTAGACTGGGGCTGCCAGGGACGGAGCCGTCACCGTGGCAGGCGGAAGACCTGAACGGTCAAGGCCAGAGCCCCTCAGGCCGGGCGAAGCCCCTTTCTCCCCAAGGGGGCAGTCACCCAGTCCGCTCAATGAGCCAGACACCGGGGGCTGCCAACAACAGGTGACGCCCTGGCCTTCCTGCCGCGTAGGCTGGGGACCATGGTGACCTGTGTCACTGTGAGAACTCCAGGGTTCCTTGAATATGCTTTTCCGTGAGTAATAAGAGCACGGCAGAAGTGGAGCCATCTGTCATGTGGACGCGGGCACAGGAGAGAGCCGGCCTGGGGGGTGGGGCGCAGGGCCACCAGGACACCTGTGCAAATGAAAATTGATTTTCTTGTGAATTCTTTGCCTGGTGAAATAAATTAAATCTGCATTTACTTCTATTTGTTTAAAAACCTCTTTGTTAAAATGAGTACAGCAGTCTAAACACGTAATCTAATAAAGGAGGATAAATCACGCCCAGGGGCGCTGGCAGAGCAGATCCGCGAGGAAGCACACAGCAGGAGCTGGGGAGCCACTTAAGGACCTGGATTAATTCTGGCTGTGATGGGAAAACTGGAATGCCATGGCTCCCTTTGGGCCTCCTCCAGCTCCTCTTATTTTTTCCAAATCAGTTTTATTATCTTTTAGTGTGGGAAAGATAATCGATCGAATCTCCATCTTTTAAAAGTTGACGCCTCTTGGGGTCTCCTTTCCTCCCGGGAAAGGACACGGGAGCAGCAGGAAGTGCAAGTGGGGGTCCAGGGCGTGGCTGGCAGGTGTAGTTCATGGGAATCTCAGGACTGCAAAGCAGATGGGTTTGTTAGTGGCCACGCCTACTTTTATTTTATTTACTTGAAAGAGTGGCAGATGGATGGGAGCCAGCAAGTGAGAGAGAAAGAGAGAGGGAGAGGGAGAGAGAGAGAGAGAGAGGGAGAGAGGGGGAGAGAGAGAGAGGGAGAGAGAGAGAGAGGGAGAGAGGGGGAGAGAGAGAGAGGGAGAGGGAGAGAGAGAGAGAGGGAGAGGGAGAGAGGGGAGCGAGAGAGAGGGAGAAAGGGAGAGGGAGGGAGAGGGAGAGAGGGAGAGAGAGAGGGAGAAAGGGGGAGAGAGAGGGAGAGAGAGGGAGAGGGGGGAGGGGGAGAGGGGAGAGGGAGGGGGGAGATGGAGGGAGGGGGGGAGAGAGATGGAGAGAGAGAGAGGGAAAGAGAGAGGGAGAGAGGGGGAGAGAGAGAGGGAGAGAGGGGGAGAGAGAGAGGGAGAGGGAGAGAGGAAGAGGGGGGAGAGGGAGAGAGAGAGGAAGAGGGAGAGAAGAAGAGAAGGGGAGAGAGAGAGGGAGAGAGAGAGGGAGACAGGGGGAGAGAGAGAGGGGGAGAGAGAGGAAGAGGGAGAGAGGAAGAGGGGGGAGAGGGAGAGAGAGAGGAAGAGGGAGAGAAGAAGAGAGGGGGAGAGAGAGAGGGAGAGAGGGAGAGAGAGAGGGAGACAGGGGGGAGAGAGAGGGAGAGAGAGAGAGGGAGAGAGAGAGGGAGACAGGGGGAGAGAGAGAGGGAGAGGGGGAGAGAGAGAGGGAGAGAGACAGGGAGAGAGGGGGAGAGAGAGAGGGAGAGGGAGAGAGGGACAGAGGGGGAGAGAGAGGGAGAGAGGGGGAGATTGAGGGAGAGAGGGGGAGAGAGAGAGGGACAGAGGGACAGAGGGGGAGAGAGAGGGAGAGAGGGGGAGATTGAGGGAGAGAGGGGGAGAGAGACAGGGAGAGAGGGAGAGAGGGGAGAGGGAGGGAGAGAGGGGGAGAGAGGGGGGGAGAGAGATGGAGAGAGAGAGAGGGAAAGAGAGAGGGAGAGAGGGGGAGAGAGAGAGAGGGAGAGGGAGAGAGAGGGAGAGAGGGAGAGGGAGAGAGGGGGAGAGAGAGGGAGAGGGGGAGAGAGAAGGAGAGGGGGAGAGAGAGGGCTCCATGTTGGAACCGAGATACTTTGCACCGTCTCTCCAGAAGCGACCTGCATCTAGGCACCATCAGCCCGCTCCGTGCTCGGGAATAAAAACGCTCAGGCCACGGCAGGCGGCAGATGTGGAAACAATTTCTCCAAACAGAGCTCCCGGGCCCCAGCAGCCACGGGCACCCACAGGGTGAACGAGGTTGACCTCGGTCATCTTTAGCCCCTGGTTTATGAGGCAGGGTGCACAGAGGTGGCGGGGGGGGGGTGGAGGTGGGGGGGGTGGAGCCCAGTCTGCAGGGCTGTCCTTTCCGGCTGCAAGGAGACAGCTCTCTGGCTCCCTGGAGTGGGGCCTCCTGGGGACACTGGAGGGCAGCCAAGGAGGCTGTGGGACAGGCCGAGGGGCGCGGCTCCCTCAGGCCACCACAGCCACCTGTGCATCCTGGACAATCCCTGCACCATCAAAGGAAACCCTGGAGGGCGGGGGTGGCATTGTGGTGCAGCCAGTGAAGCCGCTGCCTTCCACGCCCACATCCCCTGCGGGCGCTGGTTCCAGCCCCAGCTGCTCCTCTTCCAAACCAGCTCCCTGCTGTGGCCTGGGAAAGCAGCAGAACATGGCCCAAGTGCTTGGGCCCCTGCACCCACGTGGGAGACCCAGATGGAGCTCCTGGCTCCCAGCTCCCGCCTGGCTCGGCCTGGGCTGTGGCTACTGGGGGGTGAACCAGTGGATGAAAGATCTCTTTCTCTATAAATCTTTCAAATCAATAAAGTAAATGTTGAATGTTACTGTTAACCCTGGGCGTGCGCCTGCTCCCGCCCTGCAGCTCTGCCCCACGGGCCTCGCCCTGCTGGGCATCCCAGCCCATTGAGCATCCGTGGTCATTTCCCGATCCGGCCTCATCTCCCGCTTTGGGCCTCACGCCTTCGCAGGGCTCCGTCAGGATCAGATCCGCTTCCCGCTGATGGCTGCGCCCCGCGTCTTCCGTGCACCGCAGTGGGGTGCAATCAGGCGCGGTGAGAACCGCCTGCAGCCTCTCCTGCAGGGGGCGCGCTCCTCAGCGGCCCCTCCGCCATCCATGCCCGCAACCGGTGCTCCTGCGCAGGCCGGCCTTTCTCCACACCTCCCTCAGCGGGGAGCTGGGGCCTTCCTCCTCCTCATGCTGTACCCTCCGCTACAACTCCTCACAGGGGAGCTGGCTTCTCCTACCTCCTCCTCACGTTCTTCCCTTGGGTTTTACCCAGATGCGCAGCGCGGGGTACTGCCGGGCGTGCCCCTAGGGACAGCAGGAAACGCTGGCGGACACGCCAGGGTCCTGTGGGTCCTCGCGGGCCAGCTCCTGGTGTCCCAGAGCAGATTCTAACTCAGGTGCCTGGAAGCCCCCGCCCCAGCTCCCCTGGGGTGCGGTGTGGTCAGCAGTGGCCAAGGCTGCACAGGTCCCATCAGGCTGAGCGGTTTAGCCTTAGGGCTGGCTGTGAGGTCATCCCCAAGGTGAGCCTGGCTGAAGACCAGGAGACTCGTGGGGGGAGTCACGGGGGTTCAGGTTCAGGACCGGGTATGCAGGTGTTAGCTGGGCAGTGGCGGTTATCGCCATCCCAAAGAAATAGAGCTGAGCAGCTGTCCTAGGAGACTTTGTCCTGAAAACGGGCATGTGTGCAGCCTTTGTCCTCATCACCGTCCTTGGCACCAGCGCTGGCCAGGTGCTGGCTCCGCATCACAGGCGCCTGTAGTCCCTGAAAGCCCATCCCTGGGGATCTGCCCCAAGTGCTAGGGACCTCCCCAAGTGCTAGGGACCTGCCCCAAATGTGGCCTCTCCCTCGCTCCCTGCTGAACAGAAGCCTGAGGTCTTGTTAACCATAGCACAGGATTAGATGTTTAACACTTAAAAAACCAACTCTATTTTTTTCCTAAATGTGGAAAACTGTTGGAATCCAAATAAGCTGTCCTATGAAATAAGATTGATGGATAACACACGTGCATCGCCAGCCTCCTGTGCAGCTAGGTCATGTGACACATTCGAGCCAATGCGATGAGAGGAATGCCAGGGACTTCTGGGAAAAGTTTGCCTCCATGATGCAGGCTCCATCCCTTGCTCCTTGATTGTGCTGGCCTCTTCTTCCTGCCTGGAGCATGGGCCAGGGGCTGTGGAAGAGTAAATCTCTCATACCACCTACTAAGCAGGATGGAGCCTGGAGCAGGAGGCTTGGGCGTGGAGGATATCATGGGAGAATTTGCCAGCCCTGGGCTGTGGACCCTGGACACTGCGCTGTGTCAGGAGTGAGAGAAGCGCCCTACGGCTGAAGTCACTGAAGTGGATCCAGGTGAATCTAGTGCTCTGCAGATGGCCAGATGATAGGACCCTTCCAGAGATGGGAGACATCCGGGCCAGGGAGGTGGCGCACTTTACCCCAGGGTGGAAACCAAACAGGCTCCCAACCCGTGCCCTGCCTAAAAGGGAGGGGAATTCCGACACCTGCCACAACACGGACGAGAGCCGGTCAGGGCAGGACCCACGGCACAGGCTTCTCCTTCTGTGGGGTCCCCAGAGGAGTTGCATCCACAGAGACAGAGAGGAGCGGTGGGTGGCAGGGGCTGGGCAGGGCAGCGGGCGGGGAGAGAGTGTTCACTGGTTTCGGTGGGATGATGGACAGTGGTGATGGTCCCACAGTGCCCGAGTTGCTCACTGCTCCTGCGCTGGGCGCCTAAGGCTGGTGCTGCAGGCTCAACATGGGTTGTGTAGCTTTTACTTGAGTGTGGGAAATTTTACCAAACCTTGAAGCATAAAGCCCAGCGCCTCTGGTTCTCCAGCTTGCGAAGGGTTTGGAGTTCTGGTTGCTCTCAGCCCCGTGCTCTGGGCTCCAGAGGGTGTTGCTGGGTTGGGTGTTGCTGAAGGGCTCCTGCCACCAGGGCTGGCAGCCTGTGCCACAGTAAGGACTGGGGACAAATGGGCTTCTGCTCACCCGAGCACCCGAGACCAAACTTGAGCTCCTGGTGTATGGGACATCGGGGCTGCAGGTGCGACCCAGACCCTCCCAACTGGTGCTGAGTGGCAACCCTGAGGCAAGAGCAGTGGGCGTGTCAGACCGTCTCCAGAGTGTACCCATTAGCATTCAATACTCCCCTAGAATATTCCAGTGTCCCCAAGGTTGTGATTGCTGGAGACACTCCCCCTGCCCCCAATGAAAATGTCACTGCTCCGTGGCCGAGTGCAGTTCCTGGCAGCTCCTGTCTCCTCGGCCCCGGTGTCTGGTCAAGGGCTTGCGCATGGTTTGTCCTCTCCTTCCATTCATCTTCTCTGTTGACACCCCAGGGCACGGGATACAAGCTCCAGGGAGGTGGGGTTCCCGACAGAACCTTCTTTCCGATATTTCAGGCAGTTCTCTCTGGTTTGAGGATCTGCAGGGAAAGAGGCCAGGCAGGAGGTATGACAAATGCCGATACCCAGGCTGCCCCCACCACCAACACAATGACCCCCTCCAGGGGCGGAACCCAGGAATCAGTATTTTTTACCAATATCAAATTAATTTTCAAACAATCCAATCTATTTATTTGAAAATTTTCCAGGATTTTGATGAGTTTAATTATGTTTAAGCCTATATGAGTATATCAGTTTGAGGAGAATTAACATATTTACTATGTAAGTCTTCAAATCCATGAACATGGTATGTCTCTTTATTCGTATCTTCTTTCATTTTCTTTCATCAGTGTTTTACGTTTTTGCAGCCTATAAACCCAAGGACATATTTTTTGGGGGGAAGTTTCAAGTAATACTGTAATTCTAATGTCAGAGTGCTCTGCATATTAATTTCTTATCTCAAGATCTTGCTAAACTGTTATTTGTTCTAATTAGTTCAGAGCATTGGTTTTTGTAAATTCCTTGGCATTTTCTACATAGACAAATATGTCTTCTATATCTTCTTTATCTACATTTTTTTTCTTTTTCCTTAGAACATGCACCAGTATGCTGAGTAGCAGTGGTGAGAGCAAGCATTCTTGCTTTGTTCCCGGTCTTAGGGGATGCATTCAATCTTCCTTTGCTAACTAAAATGTTAGCTGTAAGGTTTCTGTAGACGATCTTGATCGGGTTGAGGATGTTGCCCTCTGGTTGAAGGTTTTAGCATGAACTGGTGTTGCTTTGGTCACAGGCTGTTTCTGTTGAAGTGATCATGTGATTTGTCTTTTTAGTCTGTTAATACAGTGAATTGTAATGGTAGATTTTTGGGTAGTGTACTAGTCTTGCATCCCTACCTGGAATAAACCATTTAATCATGGCACGCACTTCTTTTTCTTACACTGCTGAATTCTATTTTGTGATATTTTGTGAAGGGCCTTGCATCTTTATTCATGAGAGATACTGATCTGTAGCTTTCTTTTTGCACTATTGTGTCTGATTTTGGTGACATGGTAATACTGGATTCATAAAACATTTTGAGAAGCTTTCCTTCCTCTTCTGTTTTTACAGAAAATTTGGAACAATTGATGTCAACTCTTTCAAAGTTTGTATGACTCTGCTGAAACTGTCTGGGGCTCATAGTTTCATTTCTGAGAGTTCTTAAATGAAAAAATCAATAATATTAACGATTTTAAGGTTGCTCTAATTATTTGTCTCATGCTATATGAGTAGTAGCTTATTCTTTTCAAGGTATGGCCAAATTTAGAGTGTAGAGCTGCTTGCGGTATTTCTATTATCCTTTTGAGTTCTGCAGGGTCTGTAGTGGTACCTTTTATTTCATCCCTGATATTAAGGATTTATGGCTTCTGACTTTTCCTTTCATGCTGGCTACAGGTTTGTCAATTTTATTGATCTTTTCAAAGAAGCAGCTTTTTGTCTCATTGGTTGTTTTCTCTTGTATTTCATTATTCAATTTTATTTATCTCTGCCTTTGTCTTTACTATTTCCTTCCTTCCATTGCTTTGTGTTCCCTTTGTTCTTCTTTTTTCAGGTTCTTGGGGTGGGAACTGAGATTACTCACATGAGGCTTTCTTTCCTGAAGTAAGTCTTTAATGCTATAAATTTCCCTCTCAGACCTGCTTTAGGTGTGTTCAATAGATGTTGATGTATTGTATTGTAAGTTTTATTAGTTCAGTGTATTTTAAATCTTCCTCTTTGACCCATGGATTATTTACAAATGTATTGCTTAATTTTCAAGTGCTCATAGATTTTTCTATGACTTTCTGTTATTGATTTCCAGTTTGATTCCATTGTGGTCAGAGAACCAACAACGCATGATTTCAGTTCTTTTCAGTGCATTGGGTGAGCCAGGGTATTTTCTTCCTTGGTAAATGTTCTGTCTGTTTCTTTTCCTTCTTTTCTTCTTTTTAAGATTTATTTATATATTAATTTGAAAGAGTTACACAGAGAGAGGAGATAGAGAGAGGTCTTCCATCCTCTGGTTCACTATCCAGATGGCCACAATGGCTGGAGCTGTGCTGATCTGAAGCCAGGAGCTTCTTCCAGGTCTCCCATGCCAATGCAGGGGCCCAAACACTTGGGTCATCTTCTACTGATTTCCCAGGCCACAGCAGAGAGCTGGGTCAGAAATGGAGCCGCTGGGTCTTGAACCGGTGCCCATATGGGATGCCGGCACTGCAGACAGCGGCTTTACCAGCTCTGCCACAGTGCTGGCCTCTTCTCTCCTCTCTCCTCTCCTCTCCTCTCCTCTCCTCTCCTCTCCTCTCCTCTCCTCTCCTCTCCTCTCATCTCCTCTCCTTTCTTTCTTTCTTTCTAAGATTTATTTATTTATTTGAGAGGCAAAATTATGAGGGTGGGGGCAGTCTTCCATCCACTGGTTCACTCCCCAAATGGCCACCACGGCCCCAGCTTGGCTAATCCTAGCATCCATGCGGGAAGCCTGGATTGAGTTCCTGGCTTCCAGATTTGGCCTAGCTCAGCTGCTGCCATTGCAGACATTTGGGAGGAGCCAGTGGATAGAAGCTCACTGTTTTTCTCTGCCTCTTAAATGAATAAATAAATAAAAATTTAAAATAGTCTAGATCCTTGTTTATCAAAATGAACAGCTCTTATAAAGCAAGTTTTAGAATAATATGAAAATATGATGCTATTTGTGCAAAATTTTTAAAATACATAAAACAATGCCATACATTATTTATGATTGTACATACATGTAGAAAAATATAAAACCAAGAATTTAATGAATTTACAGCAAATTTACGGTGGTATCTCTCTCCCAGGAAGGCAGAGAAATGATGGCATCAGTACAGGGAGTAAAGCTAACTTCATTTTCACTTGTATTACTTTATTTGTTTATCAGATTTCTGAGGACAGAAAAACTCCATGAATGAGTTGGTCCTTAATCTTTGTAATCAACAAGTACAAAAGAATCATGAAAACATTCGATCAGTTTCTCAGCTGATACAAACATTCTTTTCTCATGAGTTGTTTTGCCTAGTGCATCATGATTTTAAATAAAATGTTCCATTGTTAAACTAGCTGAGTATTAACATACAACCAAACTGCCAATGAAGTTTTCAGGAAACAAGCATGAGATCAACACTGTGATTGATTCATAGACTGAAATGAAGTTTAGGGTCACTACTTCTTAATCAAAACTCTTCACGGTGGACCTAATGATTATTTCTTCCTCCATTCAAGAAATGCTAAATGAGTAACTCCTCAGGGCGACTATTTCCTATTCCCCAGGCTCTGGGGCCACTGTTGGCAACTTCCCTGAGCCACGGAGCTCTGGGGCCACTGTTGGCAACTTCCCTGAGCCATGGAGCTCACTGTGTGGAGTGGAGAATTCCTAGCAACCAAATAGTCACACAGCAAAGCTGAACATGCACACATGAACAACAAAATAAATGGGGGTGTTTTGTTCAGCTTCATGACATGAGTGGAGAAAAGAGTTTTCTAGTCCCAGAGAGAAGCAAAGTCCTTCTGGTGGGGCGGGGGGTCAGCCTGGGGGTCAAGGAAATGTGACAAGAAGAAAAACCCGAAAGCATTGGGATGGATTAAAGGAAAGAAATGAGAACCTGAAATGGGCCAGAAAGGAAGGTTGGGCCCCACGTGCCATTACAATGGGCTTGGCTTTCATTTTAAGAGCATGGGGAAGCCATCGAACGGTTCTAAGTGGTTGGACTGGTCAGCCTCTGGAGTGATGATTCCACCTGAAGTGGAGCAACTGGACTGGAAGGGGTCAGCGCAGGTACAGCTAGAACAATCAGGAAGCTACTTTAGGTGAATGGAGGTAGCTTGGACTAATGTGGTGATGGTGATGGTGGAGGTGATGGTGATGGTGGAGGTGGTGGTGATGGTGATGGTGATGGTGGAGGTGATGGTGATGTTGGAGGTGGTGGTGATGGTGATGGTGGAGGTGGTAGTGATGGAGATGGTGATGGTGGAGGTGATGGTGATGGTAGAGGTGATGGTGATGGTGATGGGGGAGGTGGTAGTGATGGTGATGGTGGAGGTGGTGGTGATGGTGATGGTGGAGGTGATGGTGATGTTGGAGGAGGAGGTGATGGTGATGTTGGAGGTGGTGATGATGGTGATGGGGGAGGTGGTAGTGATGGTGATGGTGGTGGTGATGGTGATGGTGGAGGTGATGGTGATGGTGATGGTGGAGGTGGTGGTGATGGTGATGGTGGAGGTGGTGGTGATGGTGATGGTGGAGGTGATGGTGATGGTGGAGGTGGTGGTGATGGTGGTGGTGATGGTGATGGTGGAGGTGATGGTGATGGTGGAGGTGCTGGTGGAGGTGGTGGTGATGGTGATAGTGGAGGTGGTGGTAATGGTGGAGGTGGTGGTGATGGTGATGGTGATGGTGGAGGTGATGGTGATGGTGGAGGTGGTGGTGATGGTGGAGGTGCTGGTGGAGGTGGTGGTGATGGTGATGGTGGAGGTGGTGGTAATGGTGGAGGTGGTGGTGATGGTGATGGTGGAGGTGGTGCTGATAATAGAATTGTTGGTGATAGAAGCAAATGGAAACCTACCCATTATTTAGGAAGCAAAATGAACAATATTTAGTTATTCTTAAAAATGAAGTATGTGGGGCCGGCACTGCGGCTCAATAGGCTAATCCTCCACCTGCGGCGCCAGCACACTGGGTTCTAGTCCTGGTTGGGGCACCAGATTCTGTCCCAGTTGCCCTTCTTCCAGGCCAGCTCTCTGCTGTGGCCAGGGAGTGCAGTGGGGGATGGCCCAAGTGCTTGGACCCTGCACCCACATGGCAGACCAGGAGAAACACCTGGCTCCTGCCTTCGGATCAGCGCAGTGCGCTGGCCGCAGCGCCGGCCGCAGTGGCCATTGGAGGGTGAACCAACGGCAAAGGAAGACCTTTCTCTCTGTCTCTCTCTCTCTCCCTGTCCACTCCGCCTGTAAAAAAAAAATGAAGTATGTGGAACAAGGATACTTCAAGCTTATTTTGCAGAAAGTCTAGGAACCATCTCAGCTTGCTCTTGGTTGAGTGTCATGGGTGCATCTGCTAACCTTTTTCTATACTACAGTTTAACAACATGCCTCAAATGTTAGCGTTCAGCCCTCCATGGTGACAACAACCATTTTGCGATGTTCTTGATTGCTATGGTGGGTTAAAAACTGCACACTCTTTGCTAGTTCTGTTACCAAGGGATGAGGGTCTATGTCATTTTGCCTGTTAACCTGGGCTGGTCTATGACTGCTTTGGCAAATAACTCATGGGGGGAATGCTGTGCATCTCTTGTGAAGCTGGGTCAGAAGCCTTGCAGCGTCTGCCTAGGTTTCATTGAGCACTCTCTCTGGCAGCTCTGAGCCACCATGACGGAATCCAAGTTGTTTGTGAACACATGTTTTAGGCGTCACATGTAGACTCTCTGGTCACTAGTCCTCACCTTCCAGCTGCACCCACCAAAGCCCCAGACTTTTGGAGAAGACTTCTTAGACCCCCCAGCTCCGTTCATCCGTGAGCTGAGAAACACTGTATGACCATGCTGGCTGAGCCCTGCCTCAACACCAGTCCCCACAACACAGAGTAAAAGTTGCTGTATAAGGTTGTTAAGTTTGAGGGTACTCTGTTAGGCGGTAATGACTGGAATGCCTGATTTTCCAGAAATAATGCTCTTCACTGTATTAGTCCATTTGCCATTGCTATAACAAAATACCCAAGGCTGGGTGCTTTCTAAAGAGAGGTTGCTTAGCTCTCAGTTTTGGGGGCTGGAAGTCCAAGATCAGGTGGCTCAACAATTCAGTCTCCAGTGAGGGTGCCCTTGGCTGCATCACACCACAATGGATGGCATGATTAGGGGAGTACCTGTGAGACAGAGAAATCCCTGGGAGATACAGGAAGTCAGAGAGAGAGAAGGAAGGTGGTAACAACCTTCCCACCTCTGAAAGGTCCCACCACCTCTTGGCATCCCCACCTGAGGTAAGCAAGGGTGTGTTCTGCCTTGTGACACAGAACGTGTCAGCTCCTTGGTGGTGCAGACAGACACACCCAGCCCCATGATGAGACTTCCTTTCCATCCATAGCATCTGGTCCCTGAGCCTGGGGAGTCAGGACTTGTGCAATGGATGCTGCTGCCAGCAGTTGGGTCCCCCAGGGCTGGAATGATGCATGGCCCAGTCACAGAGGGTATTTAAATTACTCAATTTGAACAGTCCTCCCCATGGAAAAGATTAAATCCCAGCTAACGGAAAGATGCATGAAACGCGGGGGGTGGGGGTGGCAGGGGACACCTGTCAACAGTGCCATCTCTCATCAGACCTCGGTTCAGCAGAACCATCACTTCTTGGTGGCTGCTTGGAGAGAGATGGAGCCTGCGTGACTGCTGGGGTGTCTGCAACAAGGGAAGCAAATTGATGACTGCACCTGGTAACTCTTAAAAAGTCTGTGTGGTCCAGTTACGCTTTTCTGGTTAACCTGTCTGTTGTCGAATGGCATTTCTTCCTGGGATAAAAGCTCACTGAGGCCGGCGCCGCGGCTCACTAGGCTAATCCTCTGCCTTGTGGTGCTGGCACAGTGGGTTCTAGTCCCGGTCGGGGCGCCAGATTCTGTCCCGGTTGCCCCTCTTCCAGGGCAGCTCTCTGCTGTTGCCAGGGAGTGAGGTGGAGGATGGCCCAAGTGCTTGGGCGCTGCACCCCATGGGAGACCAGGGTAAGCACCTGGCTCCTGCCATCGGATCAGCGCAGTGTGCCGGCCACAGCGCGCCGGCCGTGGCGGCCATTGGAGGGTGAGCCAACAGCAAAGGAAGACCTTTCTCTCTGTCTCTCTCTCCCTCACTGTCCACTCTGCCTGTCAAAAAAAAAAAAAAAAAAAAAAGCTCATTGAAATGATGCCTTCGTGGGAGCATATGCACAAACCTTACACTCTGCCAATTTTATACCTGATTAAAGCATAAATGCATCAAGAACATGCCTTAACATAATTAAAAGCATTTCACCAAGAGGGAAACAAAGCTAAATGTGTCTGAATTTATCCAAAATCAGCAGATGGAGCTAAGGGAATTAGGACGGTTTATGTCACATCTACAAAAGAAAACGGAATTTGGCTTGTCAGGGCTATCTTCTCTCATTCGGGGCCAAGTGAGGTGCAGACTCCCCTCCGGATCAGCGCCCCATCCGTGAGCATCCCCGTGTGAAGTGAGGTTTGTCTGCAGGTCGTGGAGGGAAGGCAGTCATTTAGCAAGGCTCTGCTCTTGCCTGAGCAAGGAGCCTCCAAGGCAGTTTTGATCCATTGATGAGCGCTGTCCAATCTGCTCCCCAAGGTACCGTTTCCCTAAATCTATTAGACTTTTACAGTCTTGTAGGATCTTCAGCCTGGAGTTGCTCCATCACACTGTATTAACTTGACAACCTAATGTACTGATGTACTGCTATCTTTTACTTTCATAGGAAGTACTAGGTTTGACCTTGAAACTCGGAGCATGCTTTGTAATCCTCAGCCTGTCCTGGTGAAGAGGGCCCTCTAGGAAAAACATCCTGGCCCGGTCGGAGTCGCTAAGACCTTGAATGCAAAATGCTAGACTGGTGGTGTAAGGGGGTAGGTGGGCCTGCAGGGGTCCTGGCAGCTCTGCCTGGGTCCCCAGGAGCAAATGGGATGGACGAGTCCCAGGTTCCATCAACAGCTTCGCTGCCATTGCAGTGACCTCTCAGTGGGGCCCCGGCACTGTGCTGCACACGGATTACCCTCGTAGTCCCTGGCAGGTGGAAGTCACCTGAGCTCATGCATGATGAAACTGGGGCTCGGAGAGGTCAGGCGACTCACCCGGGGTCGCCCAACCAGCAAATGGCAGAGCCTGGACCAAAGCCAGGTCTTTTAGACTCAGAAGCCAGAGCCTTTATGCATGCTGCTCTGAGAGTTCCAAGTTCACTCTGTGTTCCCGAGAGGGGCAGCAGGCCTGGGCTCTGCTTGTCCCACCCTGGGCCTTTGAGTGACATCGCTCAGCTCCTCCCTCCACCTGCCGTGAGCCAATGGCTGGGCACTTCCCCCCCAGCCCTTTCCTAGGCACATGGTCCCTCCGGGAGGCAGGTGACAGTGCAGCAGGGTTTCCTTCCTGCTCTGGGACAGTCCAGGAGCCCCCTCAGGAGCGGGAAACTGAAAGGGGCCCAGAGGGTCCCTCCGGGATGCTGAGCCCACTGGGGGCCATTGTTGTTTCGCTGGGCCCTTTGGTTGCTACTCAGTCTCCCAGGGGATTTTTGAAAGTGCCCAACCTCAGCTGAGAGTAGCCATTTGGATGGCGAGCCGAGGTCCCTGGAGGCCAAGAAGAGGGTAGGCAGTCACCCAGCTGATGGAAGATGAGGACATCAGCTGGGGGAAGCCTTGTCAAGGTCCCCAGGGGGTGTGCCCAAATCTGCTTCCTCCTGTGAGTCATAAATGCTTTAATTATTGAAGAACGGTTCTTGCGTCTGGCCAATTTATCAGCCTCTGGCAAGAAGAAAGAGTCCACCGGCCATGAATCCTGCATGATTACCAATAAGAAAGACATAAAATGACACCTTGCTGAGGAATGCGCCTGGCTGGGCTCTGGCCAAGGCAGACCTGTGGCCGGACAGGCCCGGGTTCACTCGGATCACCGCAGGCAGGAGCTCCACTCCTTAGAGGCAGCCTTCGTGGGCTCACCATACACAGGCAAGGATTATGTGGCCACGAGCATCCTCCAGTGAAGGGCTCCCCTCCCTGCACCTCCTGTGTGTTCTGCCGGGGGGACTTGAAGCCAGGGTACCTGGGTTCAAATCACAACACAAACAGTCCCTGAAAGCCTACCAAGTGCTGAATGGAGAAGCAGAATGGAATATTACTCACCCATGAGAAGGAGCAAAGCACATTACAAGGAGGAAACCCTGGAAACACTCTCGGCACATGAAGCAGGCGCACACCAGGCTGCACTGCGGGTGACCCCTGGCACGAGAAAGGTCTGGGACAGGCAGGAGTACAGAGGCAGGGCCAGACTGGTGGTTGCTGGGGCACCGAGGAGCAGCTACTGCAGGGTGAGGGTCACCCTCTGGGGAGATGAGAATGTTTGGCAGCTGGACAGAGGTGGAGCTGGCTCAACATTTGCAAAAGGACTAAATGCCACCAAATGGCCACTTTAAAATGGGGAGTTTTATGTTGTATGAGTTCACCCCAGTAATAAAAAAGGAAGAAAAGCAAAACCGAGTCACCGCGCTCTGTTACATGCATATCTTGGGGCATGCATTAGACCGGGGAACGGCCAGCGCCCCCTAGGGCAGGCTGGTAATGGGCAAGGTCTGTGCTCCTGGGAAGTCCGCACACAGCTGGGTCCACCACCTGCCCCTGCGCCTTCCTCCCTGAATGCAGAGGCTTGGCCAAGGGTCCAGGAGCCCTCTGTCCGGGACTGAGAGAAAGAGCAGGACATGGAGCAGGGCCCCGCCTCCCCTGAGGCGTGCTGCGTCCGTGCCAGTGCCGGTCGCCTCTCGAGTGTTTGTTACTGAGAAGAAGAAATTCGGATTTGTGTAAGCCACTCTGAAACAAGCCCAGAGAAGCAATTGGCGGCAGAGTGTGCATGAGCCCTGAGAGACTTGTAGTATGGTGGGGATGGAGCCAGAAATCATCACAGCAGTTCCACACGGTCAGGACAGCAGCTAGGGCACTAGCCGGGGAGCCTGCACGTCCTGAGAAGGGACACCTGACCCGCACCAGGAGAAAGGGCTTACAATCAGGGGAGGCTGGCTCGGAGTGCCTGAGGAGGGCTTAGGCAGGGGGAGGAGTGAGGTGGGGTAAGGCAGACAGAGGGCAGCAAGAGAAAGGCGTGGAGTGGGGGCTTGAAGTAGCCTCTGCAGGAGCCGTGTCACCTGTGCAGGAACCCCATCACCGGGAGGAACCCTGTCACCCGTGCAAGACACCTGCAACCATTTCAGCTTTGCTGTAGTGCAATGGGGGTGATGTAAAACCTGCTCACCTCCACATCTGCAGCCTTCTGACGGCCCTCTCTGCTGACCTCTGCCACACCAAGTTGCACTCTGGTCCAAGAGGTGAGGGCAGAGGCCAGGGCTGCCGCATCTCTGCATTCGTGCAAGCAGAGGAGGTGGGCTGCAGGGAGAGGCAGGGGACCACAGGGTGGGGCAGACCAGGTAAGGAGGGGGTGGGAGGGAGTGAGATGAACAGCTCCCAGGAGGGTGGGCTCGAGGAGCAAGGCGTGCAAGGCAGGTTTTTGGAACAGTCCTGCCCCGGGGAAGGCCTTCACACAGTTGTCAGCCCCAACGCTCGCTGGAGTTCAGGGCTTGGGTCTTGGCTGCTTGTAGCTGGATGCCCCTGGCTTCGTCTGGGCTACAGTGAGGCACAGGCAAGGGACAGGTGGCAGGAGGCCATTGGGCAGATGGAAGATCACATAGTGGACAATCTCTCGGGTCTGGGACTTTATCCTGTAGGCAATTAGACCTCTTGAATTTTGGAAAAATTAGTCTCCCTAAGCCTCTTTGATAAATGCATGGATTCCAGAGATTTTAGGAGCAGAATAAACCGACCTTTCAATTCTTTTTGCACAGACTTTCAGGATACTCTCAAATGAAGTAGAGATCATAATTTTACCTGTCCTATAGTTTTGTTATGGGTACCACATCAGGGGCACTTTAAAAAGTTCAAGGACAGGAGAGTTAAAAGGTAACTTTATTTTGGCACCAAAAGAAAAAAAGATACTGAGATCCTTGCAATCAAGGGGTCTTCAAAAAGTTCATGGAAAATGAGTGTTTTGAAACAAACTCAGCATGGACTTCAAAATGCTTTTGAACCCAAATAGACATCTTCTAATTCCACTTCCCCTGAGCTTTAGAAAAAATGAAACTCACTGAGAATCGCACGTGGGAAGAGACCTAACCGAGTCCCCGGCCCTTCGGTGACGCTTGCAGAGTCAGGAACTTCCTTTTCCTGCCAAGCCCATCTCCACGTGCCCTGTTCCTCTGGGGCTGGGTCTTTCTCCAGAGCCTGGGCTTTGCACCACAGCACCACAAAGGTTGAGCCGTGTGGGTAAGGCACAGCCTGTTTGGGTAGGAGGCTCTGCCACAAGGGCCTAAAATGAGCCAGTGTATGGAAGGCAAGCTTCTCTTTGTGTTTTTTTTTTTTTCCTTTTTTTGTTGTTTGTTTGTTTTTGACAGGTAGAGTGGACAGTGAGAGAGAGGGAGACAGAGAGAAAGAAAGGTCTTCCTTTTCCGTTGGTTCACCCCCCAAATGGCCACTGCGGCTGGCGCACCGCGCTGATCCGATGGCAGGAGCCAGGTACTTATCCTGGTCTCCCATGGAGTACAGGGCCCAAGCACTTGGGCCATCCCCCACTGCCTTCCCGGGCCACAGCAGAGAGCTGGCCTGGAAGAGGAGCAACCGGGACAGAATCCGGTGCCCCAACCGGGACTAGAACCCGGTATGCCGGCGCCGCAGGTGGAGGATTAGCCAAGTTAGCCGCAGCGCTGGCCATCTCTTTGTTTATCCTTGCATGTTTTGAGCAGATGCCTGCGTATTTACTCTGTGTGCCCTGCACCGATCTTCACCATAGCCTATCATGTGTGTACTTGGATTCTCTCCTTTTTACCCATGTGGTGAATTGCCCAAAGTCCCACAGCTAGGAATGGTGGATCCCAGGCTGGAATCCATGCTGAACTTTTAGACTGTAAGACGTGCTGCTCTGGGACGCTCTGCACATCCCTCCTGGGAAGTGAATATTGAAGCACATTACGCACAGCCCTAAACTCAACCTTGAAGAGCCAGATGATTAGATTCGATAGAGTTAGCAACCAAAAAAAAAAAGAGGTATTTGTATGTTCACCGCCACTCTCATAACCCATTTCGTTCAGATAAATTAACTGTGCTTAGCTACGCAGAGAGGCTGGGAGCTACCCCGAGTCAGTCGGCGCCCACACGCACTGTTTCTCTCGCAGGGTCGTTCCTGGAGGGGTTTTCTGCAGCCAAATGACACTGAGTGTGACCGCGGCAGAGCATCAACAAGATTAAAGGGAGAGCATCTGCGCTTCGCGAGGCTGCACGAACTCGAGACAGACAAGCTGTGCGTGGCTCCAAATGCTCGCTGACCTTTGCTGCGGACGTGCTTGACAGCCATCTGGGCTGGGCCTTGGGTAGCAGACCCTGATGTCCCCACGACGAGACCTTTGGGTGGCCAGGGCAGGAAGACATATGTGTGGCTCAGTAGTGTCAATGTCACTTGGACGCCGTCTGTTTTTTCTTTTTATTGGAGTTAGGGAGTCATCCATCACCCTCCCTGCTGGCTGTGGGAGGACTCCAAGTGTGCACTCCTGTTTTATTTTATTAACGAGCTTCAGATCCCAAATAGGGCGCTGAACTTCAAAGCTGGCCAAGATCAGATCCTCAAAAGCGTAGAGCAGGCCCCATCGAGATGCTCACATGCCTAATGCTGTTTGGTCCCAAAAAGTCTCATTTTGTGGGGGCAAAAAAAACTTAATTAGCAGTGAACGAAGCAACTCTCAGAACATATGGTTTCAAGTTTTGCCAAGCTGGAAGGCCAGTTTATTACCTTATTATTGTTATTGTTGATCATCTTTACTGGAAAGGTGCATGAAACCACTTGGCAAGTCCCTTTCCTGAGGACACAGCAGCTGGGAGTGTCTGAAGAGTGGCCGCAGACCAGAGGCCCAGGCACACGCCAGGCAGCAAAGGCGTCTCTGTCCTGTATTGACTTTGAAGTGTGCTCTGTAATGGCTTTATTTCCTCCGAACAAAGAAACAGCACTTGCTTTTGTTTGGAAAGCCCATTTTGATGCCTCAAAAAATAATTTACTTTTCTGATTCCAAATTTGTTCTTTTCCTCCAGCAACTGCGTTCTGCCAGCTCCTGAGCCAATATTTGGAAGGCAGTTTTCTCTTTGTTGAGCCTTCCATCTTCCCAAGCGGATGTCATGGCTGAAGGAGATGCAATCTGGGAAAAGTCCTGTTTTGCAGGAGCCAAGGAAAACAAGGTTTTAAACTCTTTTGAGTGCATTTGCTTTGGAATTGGCAATTGCTTTCTTTTGAGAGGCAGAGAGACAGAGAAAGAGACAGACACGCAGAGCTTTCACTCTGCTGGTTCACTCCCCAAATGCACCACAACCTCTGGGGCCTGTCCAGGTTGAAGCCAGGAGCCAGGAGCTTGATCCAGGCTTCCTACATGGGTGGCAAGGACTCAGTTACTTGAGTCAACAGCATTGCCTCCCCTGATGGCTGTGCATTAAACAGGAAGCTGGGATAAGGAGCTGGAGCAGGGCACTGATCCCTGGGTCTCCAACATGGATGTGGGTTTCTTCGCTGCTAGGTCAAATACCCATTCCTGCTTCGACTGCATTAAAACCCATTTCCCTCCAGGGTGTGGTGCCTCCCCAACTTCACTGTCAGTGAACTTTGTGGTATTGGGCGTGACGACAGCCGACAGCTGCTCCACCTGCTGACAAAGGGTGTCTGAGAATTTCCCTCACAGGCGACCAAGGGCTTTTAGAAGGGGATGGAATAGCATCGCGGTTTTTACACAGATGGGGGCTGGGAACACACAGCAGCCCACCCAGACGTGATGGGCTGCTTTAGGGTGGACAAGTGGACTGAGGCCTTTCTGCACGTCCCTTTCACTTTGTCAACATATGGGTGACCCCTGTGTCCTCCAACTGGTAAAGACCAGTCATCTTTTCCGAGTCCTAATAGTTCCTGTCATTTTATAAATGACCAAATCAAAGCACATTAGTGCTCTCCGGGGGCTAACTCTTTCAATGCCTCCTGTACAATGGGCCTTCCTGCACAACCTTAATGCACTTCCTCTTGCGGGGGCACCAGCTGGCTGTCCCTGCCTGTGCCCACAGCCGTGACTGCTGAGTATTTCCTCCGTGGCTCTGCCTCTGCTGCAACCTGTCCCTGAACGCCGTGACACACTCTCCTTTAAAGGCGCCTCCAGCAATGACCTATCACACGCCACTTAAGGATGACGTCTCGGCCGAAATCTGTCCTGTGAGCAGGTCTTCGAAAGTTTGTGCAGAATGTGGATCGCTTCAACAGGAGGCTCTGCTTCCGTAAAATCTCCCAGCTCTATCACAGCCAGCACCAGGGGAGAAAATGTGAAGCTAGAGAATCAAAGTTGGCTTCTTCAAAAGGCACTCATGTCTCAGAATAGCGCTCCCTGTTTTGTTTTGGACATCGGCTGCATTCGTGTGTTCCTGCACTGAAGTATGGTTCCTCCTGGGCACTGGGCAGCTCAGCCCCATGCAGGAAGATGCCCACCTGGCCCTTGAGGACACAGAACCTTGTGAAGGATTCACTCATGCACACACTCATTCATTCAGTATCTGTTTCTACAGGGCCCTCCATGTGCCTGGCATTGTTCTAGGGTGGCTACACAGGGAACACACAAGCAAAATCATTCCGGTGAGAGATACACATTCATCAAACCATCACAGAATCTGTGGTTATAAAATGTGACATGTACAGTGCAGAGAGCTTTCTGTACAGTCTTTCCTGGGGTTCTATATCCAGCTAAACTGTCCAGCAGTTGTAAAGACAAAATAGAGACATTTTCAGATGTGCCACCCATGGGGGTTTACTTCTGATGGATGCTCACGATAGGAAGAAAGTCAACAAAGAACAAAGGTGTAAAAGATGAGAACAAGGGACAGCATAAAAACCACAAAATATGTGGACAAGCACAATGAACTATGGCAGTGGAATTTTAAAATTATATTTGAAAAAATGACTTTTAGGGGGGCTGATGCTATGACATTGTTGACTAAGCCTCTGCCTGCAGTGCCAGCATCCCATGTGGGTGCTGGTTTGTGTCCCAGCTATTCCTCTTCCAATCCAGCTCTCCGGTTTTGGACTGGAAGAGTACTGGAGGATGGCTCAAGTGTTTGGGCTCATACTCCCACATGGGAGACCCAGAGGGAACTCCTGGTTCCTGGCTTTGGATCAGCCCAGCTCTGGCCATTGCAGCCATTTGGGGAGTGAATCAGCAGATGGAAGACCTTTTTCTCTGTCTCTCCTTCTCTTTGTCTGTAACTCTGCCTTTCAAATAAATAAATAAAAATATTTATAAAAAATGACCTTTGTGTTTTAACAGTGAAAACAACCTAAAATCAACAAAAATGGTTAAATTGAAAACCAAGGAGAAAACATTTTTAAACATCTTTTTCATCACAGTAAATGAGTAAACAAAGTAAATGAGATGGGCTTTTAAAAAAGATTTATTTATTTATTTGAAAGGCAGGGAGAAAGGAAGACATACATAGAGAGATTGCCCATCTGCTGGTTCACTTCCCCAGATGCTCGCTAATAGCTGGAGCCAGGCCAGGCTGAAGCCAGGAGCATGGAACTACATGCAGGTCTCCCGTGTGGGTGGCAAGGGCCCAAGTACTTGGTCCGTTAGCTGCTGCTTTTTCAGGCCCATTAGCAGGGAGTTGGATTGGAAGTGGAGCAGCTGGGATTCAAGCTAGTGCTCTTATGGGATGCTGGCATTGCAGGCTACAGCTTAACCCACTGCACCACAATGCTGGTCCCTAGGAGATGGACTTTTAAAAGGTGCTAGAAAACGGTACAAATAAAGAATCATAGGAACAGAAAGGAATAAACAAACATAGATACTTGAGACTTTTTAAAAATTCAAAGGAAAAAATGGATAAATTTGGCTAGAACAAAAACCTCTGTACAACAAAAGACAAAGTGAAAACATGCCTTAGTAAAATTGATAAGAAGAAACAAGAAAAGAACCCAATAGGAAAATAGCCAAAAATGAACAGATAATTCATGAATAGGGCAATCTGTTCAGCAAATGAATACATGGAAAAAGTGCCCGAGCTGGGCCAGCGTGGCAGTGCAGCAGACTAAGCCGGGGCTGGTGATGCCAGCAGACCATATGGGAACGTTGATGTCTTCCTGAGTGCTCTGCTTCCCATCCAGCTCCCTGCTGATGAGCCTGGGAAGACAGTGGGAGAGGGCCCAAGCGCTCGGGCCCCTGCTACCTACGTGGGAGACCCAGATGGAGTTCTGGGCTCCTGGCTTCATCTTGGCCCAGCCTTGGCTGCTACAGTCATTAGGGGAGTGAACCAGCAGGTGGAAGATCTCTGTCTCTATCTCTGCCTCTAATTCTGCCTTTCAAATAAATATATATATATTTTTTAATGAAAAAGACAGACTGCCCAAGCCCATGAGGAATGAGGCAAAGACAGATCAAAGCAACCAGATTCTGTGTCCTCCTGTCCTCTCAGACCCAAAATGCAGAAGGCCGAGAAAGAGCAGCAGGAGACGGGAGAGGCAGGCGCGGTCAAACCTCCCATGCGGCAACTTCAGTGCAGGTTCTGAAAGACGCCCTGCAGGGTCCATGAAGCTGGACGCCTATCAGGGTTCCGTGAAGCCGGGCGCCTGGCAGGATCGGTGAAGCTGGACGTCTGGCAGGGTCCCGTGAAGCTGGCTATGAGCAGGAGCTCCGGTACCTCCCCCCAGCTGTGCGTCCAGCGCTTTCCCCACAGCATGGCGCTTTCCCTCACACCGGCCAGTTCTCCATCTCTCCAGATCCCCACTGCGTCGCCCAGTGCTCAGCTTGATTCTGACAGGTACTGGAGGGAGCACAGCCCCCGAGGTGGAGGGCGAGGAGTGGGGTGGGTGCCGAGCAGCTGGTCCTCTCCTGCTGCCCCCCAGGTTCCCAGCATCTCGGTGTATCCATCATCTCAGAGGCTGTCGGAACCCTTTCCCTTAGGGTTTCTAAGGAGGTCCTGCTGCCAGGCAGTATGACACATTACATCATGGGTGATGGACTTCTGTTCCAGCTCCTCTCCCCTCCTTGGAGGCCGATGGCAGAGGAGGCTGCCAGTTCCGACCCTCCTCATCCTCAAGCTCTCTGGGGTCGGTGGAGAGCTACTCAGTGTAAACTGAGCTATGGTTGCCAGGGGCTTGCTGCTGATCGCGAAAGGTGTTCCTCTCGACCTCATCCTCAGGCAATTGCAAGGGTGTTCAGGCTGTGAGTCAGGAACTGAGATGAAGAGCAGATACAGAATCTCACTCAATCGCAAATTGTCTTCTTTAGGCTCGGCCACGCTGAGCAGGCAGTGCGCATCCTCGGTATCACCGCATGGTTTCACGTGGTTCTGGAGCTTCAGCTCTCAAATCCGCCTTCCAAGTGACAAGAAGAGGGAAACGGAGGACAAGCAGAGGGGCACAGTCTCGTCTTTCCCCTTTTAAGGGAATCTTCTTGAGGTACCTTTCTCTGAAGGGAGGAGAGAACTTCCACTTTGACTATGACCTTGTCTAAATAAGATAAGAGTCGGTGAACTCAAAAGGCTTCCATAGCCTTGAAAACTCATGACTGGAGCATAGGGAGATTACTGATGCCATAAACAGGAGTGTCAATTTGTAAAGTCAACAACAGGAGTCACTGTGCACTTACTCCTCATGTAGGATCTCTGTCCTTAATGTGCTATACATTGAGATTTAATGCTATAATGAGTACTCAAACAGTATTTTTCACTTTGTGTTTCTATATGGGTGCAAACTGTGGAAATCTTTACTTAATATATGCTAAACTGATCTTCTGTATATAAAGAGAATTGAAAATGAATCTTGATGTGAATGGAAGGGGAGAGAGAGCGGGAAAGGGGAGGGTTGTGGGTGGGAGGGAAGTCATTGGGGTGGGGAAGCCAATGTAATGCATAAGCTGTACTTTGGAAATCTTTATTCATTAAATAAAAGTTAAAAAAAAAAGGAATCTTCTTGTGTAGGAAGCTCCTGCTTGTGCAGTAACAGTCAGAGTATAGACATGGCCACCCCTGAGAGCGAGAAAAGTAGAAATGGTAGCCTTGTAAGTGCACATGCTGCTCTGAATAAGGATGGGAGAGGGTGTTCAGGATGCAGCAAGAATCCTTTGTGTCTCCACTTAAAGGTTTGTGTTTAGGAGAAGGCTAAATAAATGGCAGTGTTTCCATCTGCTCAATGGAGTGCTGTGTGGTGGTTAAAATGAGAGGAATGGAGCCACATAAATCCACACGCAGCACCCTCAAAACAAAGTCTCTTGCCTGAAAAAGCAAGTTGCAGAATGGCTTCAACTAAGCCATCTCATTTGTGTAAAATCCTGTAGAACAATACAACGTATCTTTTATGGCTACATAAACTATATATGTTGGGGAGAATAGAAACACTAAGAGCAGGATGGTGTCACCTCCAGGAAGGCAGGGGAAGGTGGGATCAGACAGACCCACAGAGGTTTCTTCACAGAGAAAAGAATGAGATTTGGAGGAAATGGAAAAGTGCTGAGACGTGGTAAGGTGATACTGTACATATGGTATGCAATTCCTTGTTCTCTACACACTTCTGTGTGCTTAGCATCTTTCTTCTCCAACAGCTATTTATTTCCATTTAAAAAGCAGAGAGGGGGCCATCATTGTAGCATAGTGGGCAAAGCCACCACCTGCGATGCAGGCATCCCTGCCGTGGGTGCTGGTTTGGGTCCCGGCTGCTCTACTTCCAGCTGCCTGGGAAAAGCAGCAGAAATAGCCCAACTGTTTGGGCTCTTGCCACCCACGTGGGAGACCTGGAAGAAGCTCCTGGCTTCAGCATGGCCCAGCCCTGGATGTTGTGGCTTTCTGGGGTGTGAACCAGTGAATGGAAGATCTCTCTCTCTCTCTCTCTCTCTCTCTCTCTGTAACTTTGATTTTCAAATAAAAAAAAATCTTTAAAAAAAAGGCAGAGAGATCTTCCAACCACTGCTTCAGTCTTCAAATGCCCACAACAGGATGGCCTGTGCTGTGAGTCGCCTTCCACTGGGGAAGGAGAAAGAATCACGGCTCCGGCGCAGGGAAGGATGGGAAGGCAGCACGATGCTGATTAGATGCCGGCTGAGTTATGGAGTCTTCCAGAAGAGGGGGAGTCGCTGGGCTTGGGGATGCAGCCAAGGGGAACGGTGGAAAGCGATAAATTCCCGTGGCTGCAGGACCTGCTGGTGGCAAACACTCGGCGCGGAGAGCCGGGAAGGAAGGGAAGAGAGCGTGGAGTCGGATTTTGTCTCAGCGCCAGTGCCTGGAATGCGGTAAAAGACAGCTGGCACGGTGGCCGCTGTCCCAGTCCTCGGTCTGCAGCTCCCTGGGCCAGCTCTGCAGCCCAGCTTCTGTCTGCCACCTGGAGTTAGGAGAGGAAAGCTCCGTGTTACAACTGGAGCCACGCACACATGGATCAGATCTCAGATCTGCGAATGTGTGGCCGTAGGAGGGATTAGCAGACAACAAAATGCCATTAAAAGCTGAGACGCAAGAGAGCCACTCCCCCTGAAAACATGCAGGCCCCTTCGACGAGTTCTCTCCCAGCCAAAGCCCGCGGACTCCCATCTTGTCAAAATCACTGCTAATTAATAGCTTTCCACTTCCCACTGAAAGACAAACAACTTACAGGGAAGTCAGGCAAGCCCACGCATAATCACTCTAACACCTTCCATGTATGTTTTGAAACGTGCTCTCACATTTCATGATCCTTTTATTTTACAAGATGGGTAAACTGCAGACAATTATGGCCATAATATGGCTGAGGTGTTTGGCTTTCATCTCTTTGTAGTAAATTGTGGTTGTTCAAGCCTTCTCAGTAATGGTTTCCACTGCTCTCTTGATTTCTTCCTATCACCCGGCAATAAATATGACTTTTTTTAAAAAAGAGAATGTTATTTTATTATGTCACCTGTTCAACCAGCAATATAATAATTAAATAATTTCTTGGTAAGCACAACTCAATTGAATTCCACTAACACAAATATTATATGGGGTGGGAGCCAAGATGGCGGAATAGTGAGGGCGCGCACCGATAGTCCGGGAAAATTTAGTTTAATAAAAGGGGAGTTACGGTAGCCTCAGAAAAAAAGAACCAGGAAAATATTGCAGAGGAAACCCTTCTGGATTGAGTGGTCATGAATCGGAGGACCTACTGGGAGAACAAGGTCGCCCACCACGTGGAAGCCGAGCCGCGGAACCGAGCCGCGGAAGCCGAGCCGCGGGACCGAGCTGCGCAAGCCGAGCCACGGGACCGAGCCGCTGGAACGCGAGGTGAGCCGAACCTCAATAGCCCGAGACACCGGCAGGCAGGCAGAGAGAGGAGACTAGAGGGAACGACCCCCGGGGTGGGGGGGACTTCACCAGGCTAACTGGAAGAGAGAGAGAGGAAAAAAAAAAAGGTGACTGGTAAGGACACGGGTTTCTCTCTCTCCGCTCACCTCTCAAGGGCGAGCAAGACAAAGAGCAGGCGCCATCTTGGACATACGTCATAAGCAGAGCGACCTCAGGTCTGCACTGGCCCTGAGCCTAGCAGAAAAACCTGACTCTGGGCAGGGCAAATTAACAGGAGATTAGGACCTAGTAAATTTGTGGTGCTACTGAACTGAGACTGTGAAAAAAGAGACGGTGGGGGAGAGAACTCATGGAATTCACGTGAGCACTCTCCAGAGACGCTACAATTCCGTAACTTTGGCAACCCAGTGGGAGACTGAAGGAGAATTTGAGCCCACTCTGAGGGCCGAACAGATTCCCTGTGTGGTCCTTGGGAAAGAGCTTCTGATCTCTGGCTCCTGTGGGTATATCATTTGCCTGCTAACTACCTCCAACTTCGTTCAGCTGTGCAGAATAAGTTCCCTTTTGAATCAAAAAAAAAAAAAGAAAGAGAGAGAGAGAGATCTATCACACCTAACCTGGGAGTGTCACCTTTGGCACACCAAACAGAGCTCTCAGGCCACACCCATCTCAAGCCCTAAGGCTCCATCAAAAACAGACAGTCCACTTAATCTAGAGTCATAGTATAACAAGAAAAAGCACCACAGTGAAGAAACCAAATATCTCCAATATGCCAAATAACAAACGCAAAAACCAAGGTAATAAAAACAAGGAAGTCACCATGAAGCCCTCAAATGAAAAAGACACCCCAATTCAAGATTATGAGGATGATGATATAGAAGAAATGCAAGAAGCAGATCTCAAAAATTTGATTAGAACATCAAGAAGTTCTCAAAAACAAATTCTTGAACTACAGAAATCCTTAATGGACAAGATAGAAAATCTCTCTCGTGAAAATGAAATATTAAGGAGGAATCAAAATGAAACGAAACAACTAGTACAACAGGAAACTGTGATAGTGACTGAAGTGAAGAATTCAATAGATCAAATGAAAAACACAATAGAGAGCCTTACAAACAGAATGGGTGAAGCAGAAGAGAGAATATCGGACTTAGGAGACAGAGAACAGGAAAGGATACAGTCAGACCAAAGAAAAGAAGAGGAAATTAGGAATCTAAAACATATTGTCGGGAATCTTCAGGATACTATTAAAAAACCCAACATTCGGGTTCTAGGAGTTCCTGAAGGCATGGAGAGGGAGAAAGGATTAGAAGGCCTTTTTAGTGAGATATTAGCAGAAAATGTCCCAGGTTTGGAGAAGGTCAGAGAAATCCTAGTACAGGAAGCCCACAGAACCCCTAATAAACATGACCAAAAGAGACACTCACCACGACACGTTGTAATTAAACTCTCCACAGTGAAACATAAAGAAAAGATCCTAAAATGTGCAAGAGAGAAATGTCAGATTACTCTCAGAGGATCTCCAATCAGACTCACAGCTGACTTCTCATCAGAAACTCTACAAGCTAGGAGGGAATGGCAAGATATAGCCCAGGTACTAAGAGAGAACAACTGCCAGCCCAGAATATTATATCCTGCAAAGCTATCATTTGTGAATGAAGGTGAAATAAAGACTTTTCATAGCAAACAGAAATTGAAAGAATTTGTTGCCACTCGTCCAGCCCTGCAAAAGATGCTTAAAGATGTGTTACACACAGAAACAAAGAAACACGGTCATCAATATGAAAGAAGGTAAAGGAAGGAAACCAAGGAAGGAAAGCTCACAGCAAAAGATCACAGGGAATTCAAAACATATATTAGAACTTATCTTTGGCAAATGGCAGGGCAAAGTTACCACTTATCATTAGTCACATTGAACGTGAATGGCCTGAACTGTCCAGTTAAAAGACACCGATTGGCTGATTGGGTTAAGGAACAAAACCCATCTATTTGCTGCTTACAAGAAACTCATCTTTCCAACAAAGATGCATACAGACTGAAAGTGAAAGGCTGGAAAAAGATATACCATGCCAACAGAAATGAAAAAAGAGCAGGCATAGCCATCTTAATTTCAGACAACATAAACTTTACCACAAAAACCGTTAAGAGAGACAAAGAGGGACACTACATAATGATTAAGGGATCAATTCAACAGGAAGATATAACAATTATCAATGTATATGCACCTAATTACAGGGCACCGGTTTATCTAAAAGATTTGTTAACGGACTTAAAGGGAGACTTAGACCCCAATACAATAGTACTGGGGGACTTCAATACTCCACTCTCAGAAATAGACAGATCAACAGGACAGAAGATCAACAAGGATACAGTAGATTTAAATGACACTATAGCCCAAATGGATCTAACAGATATATACAGAACTTTCAATCCTACAGCTAAAGATTTTACATTCTTCTCAGCAGTACATGGAACCTTCTCTAGGATTGACCACATACTAGGCCATAAAGCAAGTCTCAGCAAATTCAAAAGAATTAGAATCATACCATGCAGCTTCTCAGACCATAAAGGAATGAAGTTGGAAATTAGCAATTCAGGAATCCCTAGAGCATATGCAAACACATGGAGATTGAACAACATGCTCCTGAATGAACAATGGGTCATAGAAGAAATCAAAAGAGAAATCAAAAACTTTCTGGAAGTAAATGAGGATAACAGCACAACATACCAAAACTTATGGGACACAGCAAAAGCAGTGTTAAGAGGAAAGTTTATATCAATAAGTGCCTACATCAAGAAATTGGAAAGGCACCAAATAGATGAGCTTTCAATTCACCTCAAGGATCTAGAAAACCTACAGCAAGCTAGACCCAAATCTAGTAGGAGAAGAGAAATAATTAAAATCAGAGAAGAAATCAACAGGATTGAATCAAGAAAAACATTACAAAAAATCAGCCAAACGAGGAGCTGGTTTTTTGAAAAAATAAACAAAATTGACACCCCATTGGCCCAACTAACTAAAAAAAGAAGAGAAAAGACCCAAATCAATAAAATCAGAGATGAAAAAGGAAATATAACAACAGACACCACAGAAATAAAAAGAATCATCAGAAATTACTACAAGGACTTGTATGCCAGCAAACAGGGAAACCTATCAGAAATGGATAGATTCCTGGACACATGCAACCTACCTAAATTGAACCAGGAAGACATCGAAAACCTAAACAGACCCATAACTGAGACAGAAATTGAAACAGTAATAAAGGCCCTCCCAACAAAGAAAAGCCCAGGACCAGATGGATTCACTGCGGAATTCTGCCAGACATTTAAAGAAGAACAAACTCCAATTCTTCTCAAACTATTCAGAACAATCGAAAAAGAGGGAATCCTCCCAAATTCTTTCTCTGAAGCCAGCATCACCTTAATTCCTAAGCCGGAAAAAGATGCAGCACTGAAAGAGAATTACAGACCAATATCCCTGATGAACATAGATGCAAAAATCCTCAATAAAATTCTCGCCAATAGAATGCAACAACACATCAGAAAGATCATCCACCCAGACCAAGTGGGATTTATCCCTGGTATGCAGGGATGGTTTAATGTGCGCAAGACAATCAATGTGATACACCACATTAACAGACTGCAGAAGAAAAACCATATGATTATCTCAATAGATGCCGAGAAAGCATTTATAAAATACAACACCCGTTCATGATGAAAACTCTAAGCAAACTGGGTTTGGAAGGAACATTCCTCAATACAATCAAAGCAATCTATGAAAAACCCACAGCCAACATCCTATTGAATGGGGAAAAGTTGGAAGCATTTCCACTGAGATCTGGGACCAGACAGGGATGTCCACTCTCACCACTACTATTCAATATAGTTCTAGAGGTTCTAGCCAGAGCTATTAGGCAAGAAAAAGAAATTAAAGGGATACAAATTGGGAAGGAAGAACTCAAACTATCCCTCTTTGCAGATGACATGATTCTTTATTTAGGGGACCCAAAGAACTCTACTAAGAGACTATTGGAACTCATAGAAGAGTTTGGCAAAGTAGCAGGGTATAAAATCAATGCACAAAAATCAACAGCCTTTGTATACACAGACAATGCCATGGCTGAGGAAGAACTTCTAAGATCAATCCCATTCACAATAGCTACAAAAACAATCAAATACCTTGGAATAAACTTAACCAAGGATGTTAAAGATCTCTACGATGAAAATTACAAAACCTTAAAGAAAGAAATAGAAGAGGATACCAAGAAATGGAAAAATCTTCCATGCTCATGGATTGGAAGAATCAATATCATCAAAATGTCCATTCTCCCAAAAGCAATTTATAAATTCAATGCAATACCAATCAAGATACCGAAGACCTTCTTCTCAGATCTGGAAAAATTGGTGCTGAAATTTATATGGAGGCACAAGAGACCTCGAATAGCTAAAGCAATCTTGTACAACAAAAACAAAGCCGGAGGCATCACAATACCAGATTTCAGGACATACTACAGGGCAGTTGTAATCAAAACAGCATGGTACTGGTACAGAAACAGATGGATAGACCAATGGAACAGAATTGAAACACCAGAAATCAACCCAAACATCTACAGCCAACTTATATTTGATCAAGGATCTAAAACCATTTCCTGGAGCAAGGACAGTCTACTCAATAAATGGTGCTGGGAAAACTGGATTTCCACGTGCAGAAGCATGAAGCAAGACCCCTACCTTATGCCTTACACAAAAATCCACTCAACATGGATTAAAGACCTAAATCTACGACCTGACACCATCAAGTTACTAGAGAACATTGGAGAAACCCTTCAAGATATTGGCACAGGCAAAGAGTTTCTGGAAAAGACCCGGGAGGCACAGGCAGTCAAAGCCAAAATTAACTATTGGGATTGCATCAAATTGAGAAGTTTCTGTACTGCAAAAGAAACAGTCAGGAGAGTGAAGAGACAACCGACAGAATGGGAAAAAATATTTGCAAACTATGCAACAGATAAAGGGTTAATAACCAGAATCTACAAAGAGATCAAGAAACTCCACAAAAACAAAACCAACAACCCAATTAAGAGATGGGTCAAGGACCTCAATAGACATTTTTCAAAAGAGGAAATCCAAATGGCCAACAGGCACATGAAAAAATGTTCAAGGTCATTAGTAATCAGGGAAATGCAAATCAAAACCACAATGAGGTTTCACCTCACCCCGGTTAGAATGGCTCACATTAAGAAATCTACCAACAACAGATGCTGGCGAGGATGTGGGAAAAAGGGACACTAACCCACTGTTGGTGGGAATGCAAACTGGTCAAGCCACTATGGAAGTCAGTCTGGAGATTCCTCAGAAACCTGAAGATAACCCTACCGTTCGACCCAGCCATCCCACTCCTTGGAATTTACCCAAAGGAATTTAAATTGGCAAACAAAAAAGCGGTCTGCACCCTAATGTTTATTGCAGCTCAATTCACAATAGCTAAGACCTGGAACCAACCTAAATGCCCATCAACGGTAGACTGGATAAAGAAATTATGGGATATGTACTCTTTAGAATACTATACCGCAGTAAGAAACAACGAAATCCAGTTATTTGCAACAAAATGGCGGAATCTGGAACACATCATGCTGAGTGAAATAAGCCAGTCCCAAAGGGACAAATACCATATGTTCTCCCTGATCAGTGACAACTGACTGAACACCAAAAAGGAAACCTCCTGAAGTGAAACGGACACTATGGGAAACGGTGACTTGATCAGCATAGCCCTGACTGTTAATGAACAACTTAATACATTATCCCTCTTAGTAGTTTTTTTGTCTGTTCTACTTAATATGACTGGTTTAATTCTGTAATTAATACACAGTTATTCTTAAGTGTTGAAAATTAACTGAAATGTGATCCCTGTTAAACATAAGAGTGGGAATAAGAGAGGGAAGAGATGTATAATTTGGCACATGCTCAAGCTGACTTGCCCCAAATGGTAGAGTTAAAAACATACCAGGGGATTCCAATTCAATCCCATCAAGGTGGCATGTGCCAATGCCATCTCACTATTCCAAGTGATCAATTTCAGTTCACAATTGATCATAATGAAAGGACTAAGAGTCAAAGGGAGCACATAAACAAGTCTAGTACCTGCTAACACTAACCGATGGAATAAATAAAGGGGAGAGTGATCCAACATGGGAAGTGAGATACTCAGCAGACTCATAGAATGGCAGATGTCCTAAATAGCACTCTGGCCTCAGAATCAGCCCTAAAGGCATTCGGATCTGGCTGAAAAGCCCATGAGAGTATTTCAGGCATGGAAAGCCAAGACACTCTGGCAAAAGATCTCTGTGAGTGAGATCCCAGTGGAAAGAACAGGTCTTCAAAGAAGGAGGTACCTTTCTCTGAAGGGAGGAGAGAACCTCCACTTTGACTATGACCTTGTCTAAACAAGATAAGAATCGGAGAACTCAGAGGGCTTCCATAGCCTTGGAAACTCATGACCGGAGCATAGGGAGACTACTGATGCCATAGACAGGAGTGTCAATTGGTAAAGTCAACAACAGGAGTCACTGTGCACTTACTCCTCATGTAGGATCTCTGTCCTTAATGTGCTGTGTATTGAGATTTAATGCTATAACGAGTACTCAAACAATATATTTCACTTTGTGTTTTTATGGGGGTGCAAACTGTTGAAATCTTTACTTAATGTATACTAAACTGATCCTCTGTAAAAAAAAAAAAAAAGAAATTATCAACTCCCAACTTGACTCTCACTGGGATTAAACATGACAATAGGTCTGATCTGATTTCATCATCATTTAAAAAAATCATCTATTATTTTTCACTTTATGTTTCTGTGTGAGAGCAAACTGTTGAAATCCTTACTTAATGTATACTAAGCTGATCTTCTGTATATTAAGATAATCGAAAATGAATCTTGATGTGAATGGAAGGGGAGAGGGAGTGGGAAAGGGGAGGGTAGTGGGTGGGAGGGACGGTATGTGGGGGAAGCCATTGTAATCTATAAATCGTACTTTGGAAATTTATATTCATTAAATAAAAGTTAAAAAAAAAACAAAAAAAACAAATATTATATGGTACATGCCTCTGAAAATCTAATATTAAGTGTATTAACTCTGTTGCGTGCCATTTTTCTCTGTATAGGCAAAAAGTACTGTCTGGATAATTGAGCAGGCAATTTGCTTTTGAAAGATGTTATCAAAGGACACGAGGATTTAATTTCAGATTTTTATTAGAAGACAACACGTTCCACTTGGGATCCTCGGCACAAGACCCACGGCTGCCATGCTTCAGAGGTGTGTGCACGCCTGCCAAGGAGGGCAAACATCAAAGCTAGGGCTATGGGGACAGTTGCACCACAAAGGGCATCCTTTGCTTCTGAGACTCATTCTCTTGATTGCCTGTTCCTTTGGAAATGTCCTTAGGCCACCTTGGCCAGAGGCATTCTTGGACTTCCGAAAATGTGAAACTCGTGTAAAAAAAAAAAAAGGATTAAGATTTAAAGGTGACAGCTCTGTTAGGATAATCTCCCACAGAAACCCTCTAAACAATGGAGAATATTATCCTTACACCTTTTGACTGTTGGCTGTCCTTTGGGGGTGGTCTCAAGATGTGATTCCAGAAAATAGGCAATCTATTAGTGTGATTTAAGGATTCCTTCCCAAATTCTCCCCTCAGTAGGGCTCAGCAGGGAAATATGGTATATACAGTGCGCCTTCCTCCACAGTGACATGGGTGGCCTCCCATTAATTAGGTTATGGAAATGCAGAGCTAAATTGTCATCTGTGGAAAGTAAAATGAAATGGACTCTTTTTATCTTTCTGCCTCCTGAATTTTGAATTCATTGAATACGGCAGGCTAT
Source organism: Oryctolagus cuniculus (assembly GCF_051225735.1). Classification (NCBI taxonomy): domain Eukaryota; kingdom Metazoa; phylum Chordata; class Mammalia; order Lagomorpha; family Leporidae; genus Oryctolagus; species Oryctolagus cuniculus. The sequence continues at coordinate 95,187,710 of NC_142878.1, read as the reverse complement.
AGCAAAAGCATTCCTCTAAGACCCTCTGACATTTGAAAGTCAAAAATCTGCAGTGCGACCTTCTTTCTTCCCAGGCCCTTTCCTCCTTCTTCCTAGTCCACCGACACCATCACATCAGGGAGAGAGACCGTCACAGTCCTAAGCGGTCATTTATGTGATAATAATGATGACGGAGTGCTTCCCATGGCTCTCTTGATTTTACCGAGTGGCTTTGCAAATATTAGCTCACTTGTGTGCAAACCCAAGATCCCTAGCAATTGGCGACGGTGGTGGCTGGGAAGGGTGTAGGGTTTGATTTCCCTTTCACACTCAGAGTAGGGAATCAAAGCAAAGAGAGATGGAATAGCTCCACTTTGCTTGTCTTCCCCTCTCTCTATTAATTCCAAATCCATCATGAGCTCCTTGGACCTTGGCCAAATTTTATGTGGGTGCTGCTCTTGTTGGCTGATGTTCTTTCTTCGCGATCCTGAAGGTCCCCTTGGAAGGCCAGAAGGTGGCCTCCCCCTGCTCCTCTTGGGTTCACCCATCCTGAAACATGACCTTGCTCTACTCTTCTGCAAGCGTTGTGATGACAGGGATGCAGGTTTGCACTGCAGGGCCAGCACAGCTGTTGGGTGACTCACGGGAATATCATATTTAGCACGTTCCCCCCAGTGAAATGTATGTATTTAGATGACACATAATACTGTTTAAAAGCCAAATCAGCTTGGCTCTTAAACTCAGCCTCATGGAAGAAAATGGAGGAGTGGAAAAGACAGAATGAGCTCACTTGGGAGAGCCAGCTGGCCAGAGAGTCCTTTCAGGCCATCCAGGCAATGAGCTCACACAGGGACATCGATCGTGGACGCTGAACTGTGGGGCATAAGAAATAGGAAGTGGCCTTATAACCAGCTCACCCCAAGCATTTGTGGCTCACAAATATTGCCACTGGCCATGGGGGACCCTTATGGCACACAAGCTTTCTGGAGAGAAAAACACAGTCATCTACCACTTGAGTTGATAGGGCCTCTTGGGAATTGATAGCAGCGTTATGGCTTTTATCCTCTCTGTAGGTCATCCTCTGAAAGATAACAAGGCCATCAGCACTTGAACAAGCCAGATGGCCCACTCAGCTGAGACAGGCTCCCCCTGGAACCATCCTCCCCCCGGTTCCTCTGTTCCCAGGCTTGACGCTACTGCGCCTCACTGAGCTGGGGCTCAGAGCAGCCCCCAAACACAGGGAGTTGGGGGAAAAAGACACTAAGGAGGTTAATGTCTAATTTTGTTTTTACTGTTCTTCTTGGTGATGTGTGAAGCCGGTGGTGTGCTCAGGGGCGCTCTCCAAAAGCTCTCATTTTGTAAAGTGTGTCACCTTGAACCTGCTCACCTTCAATGCATCTCCCTCCGTCCAGCTCACCTGCACAGGGTCTTAAGATCTTCCTGTTTTCGTGTCATCAATTTCCCTTTTCTTGTCCTTTTCATCTGGAAACCCAGGGCTTGCTGTGCCCCTCACACCCCCACCTCCTGCAGCTCTTTTAAAACAATATTAAAGGAAGCTGGGGCCAGCCCAGACACTTCTGCAGTCCCGCTCCCAACACCTCCCTGTCTGGAAGAGGCTCTGTCCTTTCATCGCTGGCATTTGTCCTGGTCTCTCTGTCATTCCTTGAGTGTGTCAAAACAGCCCCAGCTCAACTGGTTGGCAGCTCAATTATTTCCAAATTCCTTGAAGGCGTGACAGGTGCAACAGAGGAAACAGCCCTTCCTGCCTAGGTCACCTTTCAGTCTGCAGAGTTGGCTTCAGATACAGGCTCTGGGGGAGAGTATCTTTCACAGGTCACCCTGCGCCTTCCTTTCCCATCCTCTCCTGAGCCAGGGCCCTGGCCTCTAGCTTGTGGTTTCCTGCACAAAGTCAGGGCGACTGTTATTCTGTGTTCTATCCTGGAGGCCCAGAGAAATTTTCAGACTTCTCTGTGGCAGCAGTAATGATTCTGACGGTGGTGATGATGATGATGTTGGTGATAAAGACGGTGGTGGTGGTGATGCTGATGTTGGTGATACTGACAGTGGTGGGGGTGGTGATGAGGGTGATGTTGGTGATAATGACGGTGGTGGTGGTGATGATGATGTTGGTGATACTGACAGTGGTGGGGGTGGTGATGATGATGATGTTGGTGATAATGACGGTGGTGGGGGAGGTGATGAGGGTGATGATAATGAAGATGATGCTGGTGACGATAACGTTGGAAGTAGTGGTAACGAAGATGATGATGGTGGTTGTGTTGGCAATGGTGATGATGATGAAAATGATGTTGATGGCAATATTGGTGGTGGTGGTGATGACAGCAACAGTTAACACTGCAAGGCACCATTCTTAGTGGTTTGCATGTATTAATTACTCAGTCTTCAGGTCATCTGTATAAGCCAAGTATTATTGCTATGACCACCCCTATTTTACAGATGAAGAGATCGAGGCACAGAGCTGTGAAGGGACTTGCTGAAGGTGACATGGCTAAAAAAAGGAATCGGGTCCAGACAGCCTGGCTCTAGTGCTCACGCTCTCAGTCACTGCGCTAACTGTGGAGATGTGCAGTGGTGCTGTGGAGCAGCGGGTTAAGTCGCCGTTGGTGACACTGTCTTCCCCGATTGCAGTGCCAATTCAAGTCCCAGCTGCTCCCCTTCCTCTCCAGCTCTCTGCTAGGAAAGCAGAAGAGGGCCCAAGTGCTTAGACACACGTGTGGGAGACGTGGATGGAGTTCCTGGCTCCTGGCTTCATCTTGGCACAGATCTGGCTGTTGTGGCCATGTGGGAACTGAATAAGCAGGTAGATCTCTCGATCTCTCTCTTTCTCTCTCTCTCCCTCCCCCAACCCCTCCTCTCTCCCTCTGTCTGTCGTTCTGCCTTTCAAATAAACAAATCAATAAAAGGTCCAGATGCTTCATAGTCCTCAGGGCAACAGAACTAGAAGCAAATGAAATTGTGCTAATTTTAAGCAGAATGATCATTAACTATGTTAATGACCCCCACAAGCAGAGAGGGTGGGATGGAAGGTGAGTGGACAGATGAGACCCACCAGGCTACATCTTTCATCCAAAAGAGTCTTTTGAAGAAAATAATTACAAACAGGGGAAAACAGAGCAGGGAGCCTGGCACCTGGTTACCTGACCTCCACAATGGCCCCAAGGGATCTGACCCTGGAGGCCTATGGGTTCTTTAGAAGACAACTGGGGAATGTACAGGGTCCAGATGTGGTCAACAACACCGACCACCACTGCTACCCCCAGCTACTTTTCTTATCACTTCTAAGGCTCAAAGCAGTGTTTGAAGTGAGCTGTCAGCAGCCTCATTTCATAGGGGAGGACTGGAAGCTCAGGATGCTTCATGACCAACTCAGCTTCACACAGTCTAAGTTGGTGGCCAAGCCAGGATTTGAGCCAAGATGGTGTGACTCAGAGAGCCGACTCCTTTGCAATATATCGGCTGCTTGCTGTACATTACCCCCATGGAAATTGGAGCCATCGGTTTCCTCTCGTACATACATGACTCCCCGCCTTGGGCCACAGAAGACTCTAGCACAGCTGTCAAGTGTGATCTCTCTGGGCAGCACCTGTGTGGCTGCTCTCGCTCCCACACCCATTCATTCCATGCCCAGTGGATTATTTTTTATGTCCGCAGCCACCCGCTGGATGCAGATGGAGGCTGAGAGCTGGCTCAGCTGAGCTGTAATTCCCCAGTCCCCTCTGTGGTGCTCACACGGCTGGGGTCACATCTGTGAGCCGACATCCACTCCAGTGCTGTGGCTGTTCGCGCTGACAGGTCCCACACTCCTGCCAAGCAACCATCCACATTTCATCCATGAGCTCCTGCCACTCTCTCAGGTGGACACCATCTGCTCGCAGAGATTGATCTGCACGTACTTTTTTCCAATCTGGCCTAGAACACCCTGCTATTGACCAAGGCTTGATCTAGTACCTGTCTGCCAGAGAAGCTACTCCAATAATCTCTGTGGACCAAGGCGAGGCAGCCATTCGATCCATTAGTTCTTCACTGCTGGTCCTTGCCTCTGCAGGGCGCATCTGCTAGCCAGGCCATCCTTTTCAAAAACAAAGTGAGCCCCCGAGGAGGAGCTGGGCTTTGCTCTTGCGGTAGGATGCTGACTCTCTCTGCTTTGTGGTCAGGGTATCAGCTTCAGGGCCAGGTGATGTGGCTGAAGTCCTGGCTCTACCACACCCACCTGGAGAGCTTGCCTGTCCAGTGCTACTTTCTCCCTCTTTGGGCAAGGCAAGCAGACCGCCCATCATGGAGATCAGGTCACAGCAATTGGCATGAGTGTTTTTCAAGCGGAGCCTGGAGGGGAGACCCTGTCATCTTACAGACCATCCCAGGTCCTTTCTGGTCTTTTCTCGCTTCTGCAATAGAGACGGCATGTTTGGAGCAGGTAAGACTGATGTACAGAGAATGAGAATCGGCAGCTGTCACCCCTGCAGCTCCACCCCTGGCCTTTCTGGTTACATGAGCCAATGCATCCTCTCTGTTGGCTTGGCTAGTGTGAGTTGAGATCCTATCGACTACAACCAGTCCAGTTCAACCCAGCCCCCAGTTGAGTTTCCTGCTGAGTCTCTCCTCTGTGATATCATGAAAGGGTCTCTTCTCATGAAATTGGCTTGAGAGGCTCTTGAAGGCTACACAGCAAAGTGTTGGCAGCCCAGTTACGTCTGGCTGTGCCTCAGAGGATTCTCTGCTTCTGTTTGGACAATGCTTTTCCTTTCTTTCAGTGATTCAAACTGTTCACAAAGCACTTTCCCATCCTGTGCCTGCTTCTCTAAGTGCTGTCAGCCACCCTTTAAGACAGGATTCTGTTCGTTAAGTGAACAGCCCCACTGTGTGCCAGTTACTGGTTTTGGTGCTGGGAACATGCCAGTGATAAGGCAGAGCTTGTGCTACATGAGTTCATGTTCCAGTGGGGGATGTGGAGTGGATAAGTCCCTGCTGTAAGTGTGGGCAGTGGCAAGGCTTAGGAAAGGCAAATGGAATGTCCAGGGGCTCAGGAACCATTTTCGACAGGTGACAGGTGCGTGTGGAAGTCTTTTCTGAAGGGTTGACATTCAACCAGAGAGCTGAATGAAGTCAGGGAGTAAGGCGATGGGAAGAGTATTCCAGGGAGATGCTGCAAGTCCAGAGATCCTGAGCAGGAAACACCTTGGCATAAGCTAAGGAAGCGAGGCCAATTGGATCGTGAGACATGAAGGGCGAGTCTGGGTAGCCACCAGCCCGTTCAGGGCCTTCAAGTTAATTAGAAGAAGACGCACCTCTGGCAGACTAATTACCATGGAACATCACTGTTTGGGAAACACCTGGACAGCTGTACAGGTAATCATTAGCCATGCCTTAGCAGACACAGTTAGAAAGAAGAATCAGTTCCTAAAGGGGAACATTGGATGGAACTCTAAGTCAGTGATGCCTATGAGAAACAGAACATGGGCCATGTTTGTAATTAAAAATTTTCTAATGGCTACTTTTAAAAAACAGTAAAAGTGAGTGGATGTCTTAAATTATTTTTTTTAGCCAGTATGTCCAGAACATCAACATTTCAACATACAATCAATGTAAAATATTTGAGATGTTTTAAATTCTTCTTTTGGGGTACTATTTTTTCTTTTCTTTTCAGAATTATTTGTTTATTTGAAAGTTAGAGAGAAAGTGGGGGAGGGAGAGAGGGAGAGGGAGAGGGAGAGGGAGAGGGAGAGGGAGAGGGGGAGGGGGAGGGGGAGGGGGAGGGGGAGGGGGAGGGGGAGAGAGAGAGAATCTACTATCCAGTGGCTCACTCTCCAGATGGCTGTAATAGCCAGAGCTGTACGAAGCTGAAGCCAGGATCCAGGAGCTTCATCCAGGTCTCCCACGTGGGTGCAAAGGCCCAAGCATTTGGGCCATCTTCCGCTGCTTTTCCCAGGTCATTAGCAGGGAGCTAGATTGGAAGTGGAGCAGCTGGGACTCGAACTGGCACCCATATGGGATGCCAGTGTCCAAGGCAGCAGCTTTTTTTTAAGATTTATTTTTATTTATTTGAAAGACAGAGTTACAGAGAGAGGTAGAAACAGAGAGAGAAGTCTTTCATCTGCTGGTTCACTCCCCAGATGGCTGCAACGGCCGGAGTTGAGTCAGTCCGAAGCCAGGAGCCAGGAGCTTCTTCTGGATCTCCTACTCGGGTTCAGGGGCCCAAGGACTTGGGTCATCTTCTGCTTTTCCAGGCCACATCAGAGAGCTGGATTAGAAGAGGAGCAGCCGGGACTAGAACCGGCACCCATATGGAATGCTGGCACTTCAGGCCAGGGCTTTAACTCGCTGTGCCACAGTGCTGGCCCCAAAGGCAGCAGCTTTACCCACTGTGCCATAGTGCTGGCCCCTGGGTATTATTTCTTCACAATCTGGTGCATATTTTACACTTACAGATTTTTCAACTCAAGTACTAAGATTTTATCAGAAATACCCGAGCAGTATTTAGATTTCTTCAATGTGTGGTGAAACCATAGGTTTACATAACCAGGTTGTTCCAAACATACTTAAAAGTTTGCCAGTAACAAACTTAGTCATCAGTATTTGAATTAATGAAAATTAAGTTAAAAGTGCTTTCCTTCGGTGCATGAGACATATTTCAAGTGCTCAGCAGTCATGTGCAGCCAGTGGCTTCTGGAGTGAATAGAGGAGGTCAGAGAGACGCTGGATGGCTGAGAACAGGGAATGGCATAATCTCGTTACCTCCTTTATTAGGAAGATCTTTATGGAACCTGTGTGAAGAACAGACTTGTGAAGGGGCCAGGAGGGAAGCAAGGAGGCCAGCTGCAACTGGCCGGCTAGGAGACCATGGCCCCTTGTAGGTGGTGGGATGGCTGATAAGGAGGGTGGTCCGGTGTACAGACTTTGTTGCTGGAATGGGTACCTCACCTGAGAGGGAGATCACAAGCTGGACTCTTGGCTGTCGGTGGGCTTCCTGAGAGGCTAACAGAGATGAGGCCTCAAGATCCCTTACTTGGGGCCGATGCTGTGGCACTGTGGGTTAAAGCCACGGCCTGCAGTGCCAGTACCCTGTGTGGTGCTGGTTCGAGTCCCAGCTGCTCCAGTTCTTATCCACTCCCTGCTGATGTGCATGGGAAAGCAGCAGAGGATGGTTCTAAGTGCTTGGGCCCCTGTGCCCATGTGAGAAAACCAGAGGCAGCTTCTGACTTTGGCCTGGCTGTTGTGGCCATTTGGGTGGTGAACCAGCAGACAGCAGATCTCTCTTTCTTTGTCTCTGTCTGTCCCTCTCTCTATCTGTAACTAAGACTTTCAAATAAATAAACAAATTTTACAAAAAAAAAATCCTTTACTTGCATGGACGGCTCCCCCTGGCTTGGATTTTGTGATGAATCAATTTTTAAAATGCTATTTATGGTGGGTTTTTCTCATTCTAAATAAATATTCACTTTTGTATCTGATTGTATTAATAATGCTCCCCCAACAGAGGCCACCAGATTGAATAAGCTTCAAGTCCCATAAGACCCTGGATTAGCATCTGCCCTGAGGTTCGATAAGCCATATGGAAAATGAGAAACTGAGACTCCAGGTTAAAAATGACTTGACTAAAGCAAATCAATAAGTTCCGCACGTTTTTCTGTAATGAGGCACTGTTCATCCAGTAAGTTGTCTTCAGATAATCCTCTTTCTCCTGGGGTGATCCACTCTTTTTCACGCCTTCTTCACGTATTACTAAAGCCAGCCTTGAACTGTATTATCCTTCTAAATGCAGCAGGGTAACTAGGAGAGCTGCACCCTGGGTGTGCTTTCCTCTGAGACACTGCACTTGTTCTGTGGTTAGGAGGGGTGTAACCTGATGCTAAAAAAGTCAAATATCTGGGCTTGGGATGCTGGCTGTGCCACCAATTCACCACGTGACCCTGATCAGTAAAACATGGAGAATAGCACCCACGAACAGGGTAGCTGTCTGGATTAAGGGAGATACTCTATGCAATAATGAACCAAATTCCTTGCAGACAGTGGGCACTCACCTCTTGTTATTGTTACCTTGTTGGCTTTTTGGTGCCTTTTCTTTCAAGGCTCCCTGGTCTGCTCATCAATCCTTCATCAAGGCCAGGGTCTTGGCCCATCTACCAGAGAATCAGCCCAGCATGACCTTTATGCCACCTTACCCAAGTGATCAAATTCCTTCTCCCAGGGGTGAGAAAACTGGACACTGTGTGTCCCCTCCCTCATCAATACGATACACCGAGAAGGTTGAATCCACCTTGTTCTTAACAAGTATGAAACCTGAACCAATCAGCCAATCCAGAGAATGGGACATTCTGCAGGTACCTGGCCACAGACTCTTAAAGAACAATGTCATGAAAACAAACAAGCAAAAAGAGGTGGGGAACTATTCTAGAATAAATGGGTCTAACAAGCTCGGAAACCTAACACTACAAGGAAACCTTGGTTGTAGCTGGGTTCAAGTGAAACAAAACATTTGGGAGGCTATATTAGAGGACTGGGTTAATGTTCACGCTAATAGGTGTGATACTGACATCACAGCTATTATCAGTCAGATGTGAACAGCAACGCCCTGTATAGCATAAAAGAGAAGAAGGTCCCTAGTTTTAGGGGATGCCTGGTGAAGTAGTTAACGGTGATGGAGTCATTAAGAAGCAAGAGAGGGAGAGGGAAAATGGTGAGCTGTCAACACTGTTCACCACAGAGTCGATGCCAGTGCTGCTACACTGCTTACACTGGGGGAAAGGTAGAAGAGGGCTTTGAGAAATTCATAGAAAAACTGAATTAAAAGATAATGAATATTTTGCAATGAACGCTTAGAAGCTCACGTGTGTGGTACCTTTCTCTCAACTGCTCTGTAAATTTGAAAATTAAATTTAAAAAGCCATTGTTCTTCACAGCCACTGGGCCTTTCTGCTCAGTGAACTGTTGGTCCTGCCGTGGGCAGGTAGTGGGTAATGGATGGCTTCCATCAACAGCAATGCCAGGACTCATTTGATCACTTCACTGGTGCCATTATCAATGTTTCTCTGCACTCTGTCATCTCTCTGTGGGTCACGGCAGCTCGGGGAGAGGCACGGGTGGTGAATGCAACAAAGGTTTTTATTACATGAGATGGAGTTTCCAATCCTGAGATTCTCAGATCACCCTGTTGAGGGGTAAAGCCAGGTACCCCACTGCTATTTTCTCCATCCCTCTCCAGGCAGGTTCCTCCCTCCATGACCCTGGCCTCCTTGTGTAGCTCTTGTCCTAGGAGCCCATCACACTGTTACCTGGCCACCAGGTCTCTGAGATGCCAACTATATTAGGCTTCTACATGTTACCCCAGGCTCCTGGCATTGGGGTATATTCGGGTAATCCAGCTTTTTCCGATTTGTCTGTTCTCTGCCCACCTAATGTCTTATTGGATGGAGGAGATTCTGTTATTCCAATTGTTTTCTTAAACAAAACTGCAAGACTTTCTTCCTGGCCTCTGTAACAGAAGACTCATCAATCTTCATCACATACTCAGCCCACACCAGCTGGCTTTCTCCCGTTTTACGTTTAGAAAATCTACTGTAATAAATGGTTCTTTTTAAACTCTTCTAGTGTAACCTTTATTGGTTGAGTGGTGATAGCAGAAAGATCATCCATATTATAATCCATTGTTTCTCTGTGTGTCTTCTCGTTTCACCTCCCAATTCTCTGAGAAAAGGGACTTACCCTCTGACACTCAAACTCTCTCTGATACACACAATAGTAGGAACTCAATAAATGTTCACTGAGCAAAAGACTCATCCATTGCTATAACAACAGCCCCTTGCTAACTGGACAGTGGTGCAGAAGGAACAAGCATTTCCTCTGACATATCACATGGCTGACATTTCATAGGGACCTGCCTGGCGTCTTGAGCCTTCCATATCAATGTGATGCAAAAGAAGTGTTGGGAGGGGACCTCCTTTGCTCAAGGCACAATGCAGCCTGTATTTCTTGAGCTTCTACAGGTCAAACCTGCATGCCCTCATGTAACAATTATCCCTGGGAGCCAGCGAGCCAGGAACCCTATTGGTGCCAAGGTTGAAAGCTGAAGGCTTACAGATTGCTTGTAAGCAACTCCCCACGTCTTAGGGAAAGCTGACCCAGGTACTCAAGTCACAACCAGGTGAGGCAAGAAAACTAAGTGCTCCAAGAAAAAAGGCGAAAACATTGTCCCGAGTCCTGCATCTGGAATGAAATGGACAAGCTCTCAGGTTAAGAAATCTGCAACAGATCACGAGCAACAAGAAGATATATAGAGCTTGTTCCCATCACAAAACATTCTGGCCAGTGTTGAGCTCTGCACCCTTGAAGCATACAGCATACCCCTCAGCTCCTCATTCGTAGAGGAGGAACCAACAAGGGGACTTGAAATTTGTGGGAAAATAGAATTACAAGGTAAGCTTGTGTTGGTACAAAACTTTTTTGAAATTCACGCATAGCTTTTTTCATGACTCACATTTTCCGTGGACTTTTTCAAGACCCCTTATTAAGAATCGTGGTGGGGAAGTGACTGGCCACGGTCCCACAGCAGGAGGTAGCTGAGCCAGGACCCCCTTCGTCAGTTCCTTACTGCTGGGTTTGTCTGTGGAGCTGGTGTGAGGCACGACTCTCGGTACTAAATATCAGACTCCCAACTGCTGACTCAACTGGCCGAGGGTCCCTGCTTCTAAAGCTCCCCGTGTGATACTAAGGAGAACCACACGTCTTTCCATCCTGTGTTTTTGATGATTTGACATTGGCAGGTTTTGTGCAAGACCGGGCTCTGTAGACCATCAGGAGTCTGGATCACAACACTGATGGTACCCCCTTCCTCTTCCCTTCAAACAGTGGGCTTCCCTGTCATCTGGTAGACACAGTGGATGATTTAATGCATCATTTGGCTCCTGGCACTCTCTCACTCAAATCACCACCATGTTCTGCTGAGGCCAAAGTCCTTATTGTGGCCTGGAAAGCATTCCTCCCGGGGACTTGTGGTCTTCAACCTCTTGCTTGCTCTCTCCTACCACCTCCTGCTGCTCCTGGAACCTTCTAGAAAAGGCTCAATTTTCAGTGCTATTTCCTCTGCCTGGAACAACCCCACCTGCCACTGATCTGCCCTGTGGCTCAACCCCATGCCTCACCCAGTGCAGATAACCTGCCTGCCTTGTTCAAGCATTTTCCCCATCACCCATACCTCCCTTGACTGTCATGTATTTATTAGGTGTACTTCTTTGTCTCTCCCCAGCCTGGGAGCTTTGTTTGCTTCATTGATAGAGTCTAAGGAGCTGAAAAAGCCTGGTAAGAGTAGGTATTATAATAAATATTTGTGGGGGCTGGCACTGGGGCACAGTGGGTTAAGCTGCCTTCCACTTACAACATCTGTCTTCCCTATCCCCCTTTCAGAGTGCCAGCAGCTCTGCTTATGATCTGGCTCCCTGCTAATGTGCCTGGGAAGGCAGTGGGTGATGGCCCAAGTTCTTGAGTCCTTGCCACCCACATGGAAGACTCTGAAGGAGTCCTGGGCTCCTGGCTTCAGCCTGGCCCAGATTTGACCGTTGCAGTCATTGGGCAAGTAAACCAGCAGGTGGAATCAATTTCTCTCTGCGTGTCTCTCCAATTTTAAAATAAATAAATACTTGTGGAATTAATTTGCAAGAAAGGGTTTGTTGATCAAAATACCCTCAATCAAAAGGGAGTTTGTGAGCAACTTGGCTGGACCTATGTGGGCCTTGTCATGCTGCAGATATTCAGCGCCTGCAGAGATCCATGGTGAGGACAAAGGGCATTGGTAACTGTGGGCCCCCTGCACCAGAGGATGGTTAAGGGGAGGTCTTCCAGCAGGAACCCTGGGAACAGCCAAGTGAAGGTTGCTTCTGCCCTTGGCGAGGTGGTGACGGACAAATACACACAGAGGCCATGCGGCACCCAGGGATGTGAAGGATTCTGGGAGAAAGGCATCATTATTTTGGTAAGGGTGGATGACAGGTCTTTTAGGGAGTAAACCATGGTCCAGAGGAAACATACAGAAATCATATTTTAGATGTTCAAAGAGCCCTGCCAAATTCTTGCACCCGGACCCATTTTTAAAGCTTTAGTTGGCATGGTGTGGGGCAGACATCGTGGGCTGATGAAGTGGATGAGAAAATGTCGCAGATGCAGGGAGAACAGGAAGAAAGGGGCAGCTCTGGAAGGAGCGGCCTCGGTTTGGGAACCCCGGCCAGGAACCCCAGAAATGGTCCCTCATAAGAATTTTGCAAATGATCCAGAAGAAAGTATATCCAGCAGAGTCTGCAACTGAACACGTGACCTTGCACCTTCCTGGCTGGTTGGACGCCAGGGCAGTGGAGACAGATGGTGGAGGTCATCAGGGCTGAGCATGTGGTGGGGAAGCAGCCAACGAGCTTCACTGGGGAAACTCTGGACATACATGCATACAAGGAAAAATGGGCTGGAGACGTCAGCATGACCCAAGGGAAGGTCAGAAGAGGCACGGGCACTCCCACTGGACCACCTCAGCCAGGTTAACAGTGGATGCCAGACCCTTCCGGAAATGGGCATTGGTCATTAAGGGATGGAGTTCATTTTCCCACTGCTTTTTGAAGTTGGGAAATGGCTGCCATTCTCTCCCTATCTCCTGTCCTGAGGGTGCGTCTTAACTTCCCCCATCCCACTTCACAACTTTGGGCTTTCAATTGTGTCTTCCCCACCACCTTGTGAGCCCCCAGCACCCCTTCTTCTCTATCTTCCCCAACCACACTCACCCCTCACTGCCCTGAGCTCCCTGCTCAGATCTCTGTGGAATGCTTTAATATTTGCAAGAGGTGTCTTTCATGCGGGCACTCACGATTAATGGGATGCATGATTGGATCAAGTCTGTGTGTTTCAAGACAGACACAGGGAGATGGAAAGATGCCAAGTCAGCCAGGGGAGGGAGGCACCATGGCCAGAAAGCTGGGCTCCTCAGTCTGGAATGAGGACCAGTGAAACAGGCAAAGGAGCACATGGAAATCCTTGAAAGTGGAGAGGTGAACAGGACCTGGCTCACCGAATCAGAACACTGGAAAGATGAAGGTGCCAATGGTGTTTAAAAAATCCTTTCAAGCGAATGGAAGCCTCCTTGAATCTTTCTGAGTATGAAGCATGATATTCTTAAAAATCAGCTGTTTGGGTAAGATTTACATACTGTTAAATACACCTGTGGGGAGTACAGTTCCATGAGCCTTGACAAATGTATACATCCGTGTAGCCAACATCATTATTAAGATGTAGACCATGTCCATCAACCCATGAAAGTTCCTTCATGCCCCTCTAAAGTTAATCACTCTGACCCAATTCCTTGAGGAGCCACTGACTTGCATTTAAACAAATTTTTTTTTGTGAAGCACACATACACACACACAGATGCACACACACACACAGACAATAGATAAATATAGAGAGAGTTCCTATCTGTTTTTCACTGTTGAAGTGCCCACATGGACAGACTGGGCCAAGCCAAAGCCAGGAACTGGGAGTGCAATCCAGGCCTCTCAAGGGAGAGGCAGGAGCCCAATTACTTGAGCCACCACTGCTGCCAAAGTCTCCATTAGTAGCAAGCTGGAGTCAGGAGTTAGAGCCCAGAATCCAGCAGTCACTCCAACCTGGGATTCAGGCATCCCAACCACAGGCCAACAGCTGCTACGCAGTGGTCTGCTTTTCATCACTACGGATTAACTTGCTCCTCCAGCACTGGTACCCAATTTTCATATCTGGCTTTTTTGTTTGTTTGGTTTTTGAGCTTCATTCCTGGTGCTGTACATATCAGTAGCTACATCTATTTCATTACTGTATATTACCTCATTTTGGACCATGGTACAATTTGTTTATTCATTTATCTATTATTATCTACTATTCCAGTTGTTTCAAGTTTGGGTCTATTATGAATAAAACTACTGTGGACATTTGTGTACAAGTCTTTTTCATGGATAAGACACAGTACTGATAAGTAAAATTAAAAAATCTCAGAGCTAGACAGAACAGAAAAGAGGGATCCTAATGTGCTGAGTTCAGTCTTCTGCCTCCAGCCCTCTGCTTTCTCCCCTCCACCACAGTCCTGAGAACTGGATGTTTGGTCTCTGTTTGCCCCCTGCTAGGGAACTCACTGCCTTTTTTTTTTTTTTTTTTTGACAGGCAGAGTGGACAGTGAGAGAAAGAGAAACAGATAGAAAGGTCTTCCTTCTGTTGGTTCACCCTGCAATGGCCGCTGTGGCCAGCATGCTGTGCTGATCCGAAGCCAGGAGCCAGGTGCTTCTCCTGGTCTCCCATGTGGGTGTAGGGCCCAAGCACTTGGGCCATCCTCCACTGCCCTCCCTGGCCACAGCAGAGAGCTGGACTGGAAGAGCAGCAACCGGGACATAATCCGGTGCCCCAACCGGGACTAGAACCCGGTGTGCCGGCACCACAGGTGGAGGATTAGCCTATTGAGCCTTGGCACCGGCCTAAGCCATGGCACCAGTTTCACTGCCTTTCAGAGCTGCTTATCAGAGAATCCTTCAATTGCTAGAAAGTTCTCCCTGACACTGAATTGCAAATGGCTGCTGGATAGGGCCCTGGTGTGGTGCTGCAGTGAAGCCTGGTAACAGCCACACAGCCGGGTATTTTACAAAGGCCCCCAGAGTGACTTCCGGTCTTCCCTGTTTCAGTCACCATACCCTTTGTTCTGCCATCCATTCCACTTGAGACTTGCTTGAGCTTGTGGTCAATGCCTCTTCAGCTGCTTCATAACAAACTGAACGCATTGCTCCAGCAACTGAACACCTGCCCAGCACTGGCCAGCAAAGCCCACGTCTGCACACAGCATTGCCTGAGGTTAGCCGGGGCTCTCCATCACCCATTGCTAACCCCACAGAGCTCACAGGCAGCCAGGGAGCCGCCCGCAGGCTCTGCTCACATGTGCTGCTGCTAAACCCTATCCCCCCATCCTGTGCTTCATGCAGTGGGCAGCAGATTTATGGAAATGGCACAGGCCTGAAAATACCAATTGCTTCAGAAATGAATCAGACAACTTCATGGTTGAAAGACCCATAATGGCTTATTACGGCAAACTGGCATGTGTTGTGCTGTCCGTGCCTTACTTTTCTAGCTGACAGCGGGATCAACAGCTATGTTGAACTAGAAGGTTCTGGAAGCCCCTAATAGCTCCTAAAGTTTGTGATGCCTTCTCCCACCAAACGTTCTTTGGTGCCACTGTCAGCAGCATACAAAGCCAGCTGGGCCAGGGGCTGCCTCAGCTGCAATGTCATCTTGGAGGAGAAGTAGTAGAAGAAAGAGAAAGGGAAGGAAGGCTAGGGAGAGGCCGGCATTCCTGAAAATCCCAAATGTCACTCAGCAGGAGACGGGCAAGGTGTGTCACCCGCACCTGGGGGAAGACGACTGCTAGTGCCACCCACACGTTAAGATGTTACTTTTTATAGTTTACTTTTTATTTTTGATAATGTGAAATGCATTCATCTTTGAATTCTTAGAAGTGCAGAAAAATTTTAAAGAAAAAATTCACCTACAATTCTGTACAGCAACAACTACCATTAATATTAGGAAGTGTTTCCTTTTAGTCACTTTTTATTTCTTTGCTCCTTAAAAAAGAGTCTTGAGAGACACATAATTGTTTTCATCTCTCCTTTGACCCATCCCTCCTTCCAATGTATGCCCACATACTCCATGTTTTGTAAGAGAAAGGGGCATAAACACGTTCCCCTACTTTAACACTCTCTTGTCCATTTTCCCATGCAACTAAGAATCCTTTAAAACACAAATTTAATGATAGTGTAGCATTCCGTGATACACATAAACTGTGAAGCGTAATCATTCCCAATCTTACATATTTAGCTTGCTTCTAGTATTTTCCCATTATTGCCACTCAGAGACAACTGTTCCTATACTCAGAACTTTCACATTTTCAGTTATTTTTCAGTTATTTTAAGGATATACTCTTACCACTGAAATATAATTTGAAGTGTACTTTCTTGAGACTTTTCATTCATATGAAAAGTACATATGTATACATATGTATACATAAGTATGTGTAGATCGATCGATCGATCGATCGATCTACAAATCCCACCCCACAGTCCCGATGTGGTCCTGCCATCCTACTTCAATCAGAAATTTCCAAAACCAATGGCATGGATCAGCTGTCAGCATCACTTCCTAACTGAATATGACACAGAAGAGAAAAAGTAGAAAAACCCTAAATTTCTCTCCAAGGATCCTAAGCCCCAGAGGTGAGTGGAACATGAACTATTAGACAGAAAATGGGTGGTTAATTGCTAGAAAGTAAACAGCCACACAACCCTGGAAAGCCAGAGGCACGGGGATGTCATTCAGCCAGAATGGCAGGTGCTGCACCCTTCACCCTGGCAGTAGCTGGGATTGTGCCTGTGTGATGAGTGGGCTCCCCGCTGCCAGTCTGCTAGGCCTGCCATGACTAAACACCACAGACTGGGTGACATAAACATCAACCGTGGACTTTCTCAGCAATCTGGAAGGTGAGCAGGGCTGGTCTCCACTGATGCCTCTTTCCTGGGCTTGGGTATGGCGTCTTCTCCCTGTGTCCTTACATGGTCATCTCTCTGGGTCATCTGTGTTCTGATCTCTTCTGATAAGAACACAGATTGCGTGAGGACCCAACCCAGTGGCATTATTTGGATGTGATCATCTTTATAAAGGCCCCATCTCCAAATGCAGTTGTATATTGAGACTTAGGACTTCAACATGTGAGTTTTGGGGGGACACAGTTCAGCCCGTAGCCCTGACCTAATGGAAGTACTGGTGTATGAGGCGGGCTTTGGTTTGTAATCTGGACTCATCAGCCTCCAATGCAGGGATCCGGGGCTCTGCAGGAGTCCCTTCCTCCGAGTGGTTCTCCAGGTCCTCAGGGAATTCCTCGTTCCTCATCATGTTGTATGGAAGCTCAAGCCACTCGGAGAAGCCACATAAATGAACTCTGGTCAACAGTCCCCGCTGAGCCCCGTCTGAAGTCATCCCAGCCCAGCTACCTGACACGTGAGTGAAGAAGTTCCAGATGAGTCCAGCCTTCAACCCTTTCGCAGCTGTGTTCTGGTTGCATTTCTGATTCCTGGAACCTGTGAGTATAGTAAGACGATGTTTTATGTCACGTTTTGGATGGGATTCTGGTTTATTCAATGTTATTCCACTGGGTAACGAAGGAGCTGGATGATCACCCAGACCGCACACGTTTTCATCTATACTTCCAACAACTGTTTGTTCTGAACAGCATCCTATATGCTCTTTGGGGCACTGGGGAGTTGGGGTGGCATTTGCATGTGACTCACAGTGCAGTCTAAGTGATGAGTGCTTTGCCAAGGAAACGACCTGGAGCGATGGCACAGAAGCACCAGATTCTCACACAGGTGACAGTGCGGAGTCAGATGGGTTAACAAGCACGTTGGTCCCTATGGAAAATGGGGAAAGCAGAGTCCCTCTAAGAGGGTGCACAATGCTTGCTTCCCTCACAAGTTAC
This sequence comes from Oryctolagus cuniculus, assembly GCF_051225735.1. Classification (NCBI taxonomy): domain Eukaryota; kingdom Metazoa; phylum Chordata; class Mammalia; order Lagomorpha; family Leporidae; genus Oryctolagus; species Oryctolagus cuniculus. The sequence continues at coordinate 95,170,198 of NC_142878.1, read as the reverse complement.
CTTCAGCAGGATCAAGGTGCTAAATCCTGCTGCACGTTTTCCCCCAAAAGCTGCCTTTACCAAAAACCAAGGTGTCTGCCCACTCCTTGGGAGCTTCCAATCCTATCATGAGAATAGCAAGGGAGTGGTGATTCCACTCTTCTGAGCCCCCAGGTTACTGTAGAAACAAGTTGCCCACCCCACACTTCTGATGGCTCTTCCACGTGAGACAATTCTTTCCTGTGAGACAAAGGACCGAGATCATCTTTCTCTGTTACCTTTTCACCCATAACAATAGCAGGAACAGTGTGCTGAGGTCAACCCCAGCCCTCCTCTCTAGCCGTGGGCATCCCTATGTCCACGGTCTGTTCCCAAAGGAATTGAAGGCAGTTTTGTTTTATTTTACATCAACTTCCTCTTTAAAACAAGATGTTCTTTAAGATCCCCTCTAGTAAGTTTTCGTGATGCAGGATGGACAATCTTTGTCTCATTTACCCCTAAAGCAGAAGCAACGCTTTGCATCAGGAGATGCAGGTTCAAACCCCAGTCCCGCCGCTCACTGGCCAGGCAGCCTGGGCAAATCATTTAAATCATCTGAGCCTAGCCTCAGTCAAATGGAAAAACATGTGCTTTACCACATGGGGATTGTTGTGAAGATTAAAGGCTTATGTGAAAGTCAGGTGGAGAGATGTCTGCTGAATCCCTTGTTAAAGTCTCTCTCTTTCTCCAAACATCTCAAAGCCATCTGCATTTTCTCTGCCCTAAAGGCTGCCAAATCTCCCCTCAGTTGAGGTCTCCTCTCTCCCTCCCTCCTTCCCTGGCCACCCCTGAGCTGCATGCTGTCCTCCCTGACCAAGGCTAAAGCCCATGCACAAATGCAGGAGACATGCCCAGAGGCCAGCCTCCTGAGCTGTTACTCACCCCCTGATTCCTGTCAGCAGGAAACAACCTCCTCTCAGTTCTGTCACCACTTTATCGTTTTCTGTAGCACCTTCGTGCTCAACTGCTTGGAAACATCCTCTCTCCTTGCCACCAATTTCTCTACCAAGGCTGTCACAGGGCCTGTGAGGATATCTTCATTGCAGAATCTAGAGGTCACTTAGCCCTGATGTCTTGACACTGGGTCAGATGCCTTGAAGTCATTTCCTCTGCTTCTGCCATTTGGCATCCACGTCTTATCTGCAAGTGATGCCCCAGCGATGCGTCACAGTTAAGAAGTTCAAATCCGAACCTCCCACCAACTCTGCGTCTCCACCTATGTTCCCTCTCTTTGGAAACCAGATGGACATTCCCCCAACCTCCCAAGCCAGAAAACAGGCTGCCATCCCGGATGCCCCCTTAGCTCACAGCTCCTTAGCCTGTCGCCTCTCCCCCATCCCAGCCACTGTTATTTCCTGTTAAAATTGCTCCCATGGTCTCCTAGCAGGTCTCCTGGCTTCCAGTCTTGCCCCATCTCGATCCACGGCATAGCCTGAATGATTATGTCTAAAAGCATTTTTCATTGCACAATCCCTGTATTGAAAACCCTCTTGGTTCTCCACTGTTCTCAAGCTGAGTTTCAAACTTGGCTTTGCACGTGCTGTTCCCTCTGCCTGGAACAGCCTCTCTCCACCCTTGTGTATCCACGGGTCTCTGTTTAGATGTTACTTCTGGAATACTACCTCCCTTATGTAGTATTCCCTTTGGAGCCTTTGCTTATCACACAATTGCTGTTTCTCTATTGCCTAGCACTGGGGCTGGCGCTAATTGAGTGTTCGGGTAAACACTGGCTGAAAAGCAGGGATGGGAGGGATGACTACCTGCCAATGGCTTTTGAACTTGCCACAGAATCACCTGGGGGCCTTGTGAAACAGCAGGCTGGGCTCCCACCTGACTTCCTGATTCATGCCGCCTAGGGGAGGCAGCTGAGGCTGCTTGTCAGGGGTTAGGAACCCCGGCTTCCTGCAACGTCAAGGCGCCTGAGGGTGAGGGATACTTTCAAAGAAAACTGGAGGTTCGCTAAAGTTCTGTACCTTTCTTCTCCATAGCTTCCTTAACGGTATTTTATGAGATTTTAGCTTCTGAAAATGTTTTCAGGAAACTAGTTGGGCTCTAAGGTAACCAGAGCACATGCCCCATTAGGGCTCAAAGGCAGCACCTGGAGGCTCATTGATGGATTGCCAGGCAATGGAACAAAGGTGAGGCTGAGGCTGGGCTTAGCAGTTGGCAGGGATCTGAGTGAAGGGCTGAGGCCTCCAGTCGGGAGAGTTCTCAGGGGACAGGCCCCAGGGACCGCTCTCAGGCATGCCCTGGATGTGCAGTGGTGGGGCATGATTTGCACACGGAAGGGCACAGCATCCCTGGTGGACAAGTTCTTGTTGTAACTTGGCCTCTGAGGGTTGGGGATTATTTTTCTCAAAAGCACTGAGAACCCATTGGGGATGTTTCTTAATGAGGTATAGGTAAGAAAGGACTTCTTTCTGCTCAACATCTGCTTTTTAAAAATAAGCTTTATTAGTTTATCTTCATTGTAAAAAACAAACTTGGAAATTTAAAAAGCAAAAAAAAAAAAAGCATGTAATTCTATGTCCCCTGAAGGAAATCCTGTTTTGAATTTGACATCTATGCTCTAAGAAAAAAAAAAGGATTATTCCACATTATAGACATGCTCTTTTATAAGACAATACTTACCTGTTTAACTTGTTGATTTTATAATAAAATACCTCCATAGAGCAAGTATTTATCAATGTTTCTAACTATTCTTTTAATACTCATTAAATCTGCTCTATGTACTGTACTGTCTTTATGCCTTTGTGAGAATCAAAGACAATTCCTATTTAAAATTTAGCAACTCGAGCATGGCTGTTTAATTTATATATTCACCAAGAATACATGAGTGCATCTCCAGAAACCCTCTGCAGCTCTGGCCATTGTCTGTTCACATTTTTTATTGGCCCTATTGCTTGGGTCTTTTCATGTTTGGGATCCATTTGTGTCTCTTCAAATGTTTATTTTCCTTTGTATTTCTCTGAGATGTGCCTGTTCCTGTACTCTGTTTCTCATTCCATGGGCCTTGCTGTGTTTTTCCCATTGATGTATAAAAGCTACCTATATGGCAAAATATTACTGCTTTCTCTAGTTGTTTCTTCCACACGGACACAAAGATGCCTCTGAACTGTAATATATACACAGTTGAACTGTTGATGTTCTAGGAAGTTGCGAGCTTTCCTTATAAAATTGAAAAATAACATTAAAATCCTATCATTTTTGGAAGTTTCCTTTTTATCTCCTGGTCCATAAGAGGGAGAAGAGAACACAGAAGGAAGTGAAAGAGAAATGAGTGCAGAGAGGAAGAGAACACAAGCGAGGGTTCCAGTCATCACATTACATTCCTAGGAGACTGGACTTACAGAAGAATCAGCTGGAGACTTGCTAAACGCAGGTGATGATGCGGGAGGTCCAGGCTGCCTTTCTCACGGGCTCCCAGGTGAGGCTGATTGTCAGGCCAGCACCCATGAGCTCAGGGACCACTCTGATTCCCCTGAAATTATCATATGTTTTGAAAACTCTCTCTGTCGCTCCCCCTCTTCATGGAGGAACGACACAGGACCCTGCGCTGTTCTTTTGTCTGCTCGGCCCTCCCCGGGTTTGCTGCTGGTTCTTCCCGGGTTGGCTACCAACCCTTCCACCTCCGTGGAAGGGCGGTTCCCCCTAGCCACTTTCCCCACTTCTGCAGGGGAGTGGCACACAGCCGGCCGGCTCTCGGGGGCTGCACAGGTGTTCCTTCAGATAGATGTTCCCCTTAGATGTTCCTGGTGCATGTTGTCTCTCTCCTCCTTTATAGTCCTCTTCCACCAATCCCAACTCTGCTACCCACACGCCGAGTACGCTGCCCTCCTCCAATCAGGAGCAGGTCCTGCTGTTTATTGGTTGAACTGGAGGCAGCTGTGTAGAAGCTGTTTCTCCCTTCTCAGCGCCATATTGTGGGAGAGCAGATGCATAGAATAAGTCTTAATTCCAGTAACTTAGTCTAGTCCGAGTTGCTCCCCACATCTCTCCTTTCTCTTTTTAAAGCAGAGAGAATCCTAACTGCTTGCTGTGGACAGCCACAGGTCTTTTTTTTTTTCTTTCGAAAAGAAAAATATCTCCACCTTCCTGGAGTGACATCCCTGTGCCTCCTAGCCTTGCAGAACATCCCACTAAAGACTTTCCAAGGCCAACGTGCAAGCATAACACGTCCTCTTCTTGGGTCTTCTTGTTGGGCTGGGTAGAATTAAGTTGAGGGGCCAATATGGTGGTGCAGAGAGTTAAGCTGCCACTTTTGATGTTCGCCTCCCCTATCTGACTGCTGGTTTGATTCCCTGCTGCTCTGCTTCCAGTCCAGTGTGCTGGCTGAGAGTGGGAATGCGGGGACAAGGATGCAAAGAATGGAGCCAAGACAAATCCCAATCAAGGCTCCTTTATTCAACAAATCCAGTAGTATTTAAAGGTGACCAGTTGAATACAAGAAGGCACACAAAAGATTTACATATCCAAAAGACTTTTGGGGTTACAAAGAGTTCCTGACAAGGCTCTTCCTGCCATTCTTCCTGCCTCTCCCTGAAATCTCCTTAGCCTAATTGTCTGAGCCAGGATGTCTCCATTCATATGTTTAAGTGTAAACAAAAGGGGCAACTGCCTGTGGCTGCCCACAGTCCAGCTCCCTGGGGATGCAGAGACAGCCACAGAAAAGGAACCAGGTTCTTGGGTCCCTGCTGCCAGGATGGAGTTCCTGGCTCTTGGCTTTAGCCTGGCCCAGCCCTGGTATTGCAGCCACTGGGAGAGTGACCCAATGGATGCAGGTGCTTGCTCTCTCTCTCTCTGTCCTTCTGCATTTCCAATAAATCTTTTTTTAAAAAAAATTGAGTTAGAGATTAATTGGCCTTTTGGACAGAAGTAGTCTCTTTTTTTTAAAAGAAGGAACAGCTGTCATGTAAGCTGCCCCTCCCCCTATAATGACCTAATGAATCTGGAAGCAGCAACACAGTCTGAGGACGGGGCTCAGGAGAGGTGGATTCTGGTCCTGGCTCTAACACAGTTGTTTTGCATCTATTAAACTTTCTCGGCTCAACTTCTTCAACTGCAGAACGGAGATGATAATAGAGCCTTGCCTCCGCGGGAAGATTTGGAATTAGAATTTCCCAGAGGGGTCTCTGGACTTTCTCTAGGAGCAGTGACGTCATCCATCTCTTACAACCGCCCCTGCACCGCCTGGGCTTTCCAATCTCCAAGCAAGTTTCCACAAAGCTTTCGGCGAACTGCAGAATACATCACAGCAAACAAGGCTCCGGGCACTTCTGCAGGGTCCTGAAGCCAAGAAGTAGCCCGAGCTCTGCTCATGCAGGCACTGTACGGCTGGGGATATGGGCTCCAGCTCTGATTCGAAAGCACACTCAAGGACATAGGGCTGCTGACCAAACACAACCAGTGGCTCTAGCAAGGCCACACCGGCACGAGGGAGGGGATGGAAAAGCAGCATTTATGGAGTGTGTTAGCTCACTTTCCTGCAACAACCCCGGGAGATGGGGAGTGTCCTTCACTCTGGGCAGCAATGGAGTCAACAATTGTCCGAAGGTCACAAGTAGGAAGACCTCAAAGCCCGATCTGCTCCAGGGGTGTAGCCCAAACCTCAGTCTCACAGCAAAGCAGAGGTGCTCAGAGCAATGGAGACTGGGCAGTGGGGGAAGGGGACCTGCTGACTTTGCGCAGGTCATGTCACTTGGTTAAGGCTGAGGTTTCTCCTGCCAGCACTTCTCACATACAGGCAGTGAGAAGGCGCCACTGCCCAGGGCTGGCCCAGAGAGCCCACTGAGAGCCTCCCTAGGCTCTCAGCCAACCTAGCAAGTTTGCAGCAGCTCAGGGCTGCCTGCAATACCGACAAACAAACGACAGCCCACCCGTGCCCCTGTCTCATCTGAGGACAGCAAGCCGGGAAGACAGCCCGTTTCGAAGCTCCACGATGTTGTCAGAGAACAGAGCATCCATCTCTGCCTGCCTTTTTTGGTGTGTGTGTGTGTCCCTTCTAGCGTCTGCCTCCTCCACATGGCAGCTGCCCCGGGTCTCGGTTGCCCCATGCTGGCCAGCATCCACAGGTGCTCTGCAGGCTCCGACTCCTTGGCCTGCTGCTCCCCACTCTCCCGCCTGGGGTCCAGATGCGGACCCCAGCAGACGCGGCTGTCTCTCGGGGCGCACACCCGGGCCCCTGGCCCTTCCCCACTGGGTGATCTCACCCGATCACCATCACGTGCCCCTGGGCTCCTCCTGGCTGACTCCCAGCAGCAGCAGGCTGGGTGTCACCTTCCAGCCCTCCTCCCGCCACGCGCGGGCCTCTACGCTCCGGAGCGCTTACTTCATCCCATAAACTCAGCTAATGCTTACCACATACTCCCCGGGCGGCCGGGAGAAACCCCTCCCTTGACAGACCCTTACTCCAGACCCGGGAGCGGCGGAGGCGGCCTGTGCTGCCGGCCCCCAGGACAAACATGACCTTTGACGCCTCTACGAAGCCATGTCCACTCCTCTGAGCAGGCGGCGGCTTTGAACCAAACGGTGCCTTTTGTCCCTAGCGTTTAGGAAACCGATGGCGCCCGTTTCTCGTTCGCAATTATGGCAACTTGGCGCGGAACCCCCACGCCCCCTTCCACTGCGCCCCAAGCGCAGAGCCCCGGGCGGGGAGCAGGGCGGCTCCCAGGGCACTTGGAGCGGCGCTGCCGGCGCGGGAAGTTGCCCGAGTCCAGCGCCGCTGCCGGCGCGAAATTGCAGGCGGGCGGGCGCGTCGAGTTTGAAAACGAGCGAGGGCCGTGGGGGCGGGCCCCGGGAGCGGAGCCGCCTCCCTCGGCCAATCAGCGGCGGGCGGCGCGTGCGGCCGGGCTGTGAATGGGGATCGGCGGCCGCGGCGGAGGGCGAGAGCCGGCGCGCGGGCGGGCGCACTTTCTCCTCAGCGCCGGGTGACAGCGCGGCGGTTGCCCGGAAGGGCTCCGGGCGTCGCGACGAGAACTGCCCCCGCTGACGACTTCTCCTCCGCCTCGCTCGACCCCTGCCGCGCACCTCACGCGGGCATCCGGGACGCCGCCCCTCAGCGCCGGGTACCGCGTCCACCCGGGGCCGTCCCAGCCGTCCGGTGCGGCGTGGCGCTCCGGGTGGGAGCTCCTCGGTATGGTCCGCGGTGCCCGGCCCTCGGTGACCGCCGGCGGCCCGCCGCTCCCTGAGTGCGCTGGGTCCTTGCCGGGCCCCTGCCTCGACCGCGAGCGCCCGGGACCCCGCGCGGCGCCAGGCATTGCCGGCGAGGACGCGGAGTGCGCAGGGCAGCGCGGCGGACGGCAGGCGGCAAAGTTCAGCCCGGGCCGCGGGCGGTGGGCGCTGCTGCTGCTCCAGCTGCACTTGCTGCGGGCGCTGGCTCAAGGTAGGCGCGGGCCGGGGCCGGGAGTGGGCTCTGGGGAGATGGGCGCCAGTCGGGGTCCTGGGCGCCGCCCCGGGGGCGGGCTCCGGAGGTCGGGCGCCGCTTCGGGGTGCAGCGCGGCGAACTTTGCGAGCGCGGGTGCGCGGTGTCCCCTGCCCCCCGAGCCGCCGGGCCAGGACTGCGGCGCGCGGGGTGCCCGCTAGACCCACCCGGGGCGGGGGAGGGGCAGGTGAGCTCCTCGAAGCCCACCCTGCGAACGAAAGCCTTTGAAGGGGAGCCCCAGGCACCCGCTCCTGGAGAGGCTGCCCGAGTCCGACCCAGCGCGCCGAGCTGGAGCCGCTGGACGGGTGTCGCTCTTTGCCCCGCGGAGTCTGGGCGGCGGTGCGGGGCTCGCCCCCGCAGACCCCCAGCGTCAGAAGCAGCCGCGCCAGCTGCTGGGCGCCCCCCTCCCGGGCAACCCCGGCCTCCCGCTGCTGCGGTTGCCCCGAGCCCGACCCCTAGGTGGGAGTGTGCGGTCGGTGGAGCAAAACTTTCCGTGCCCACAGCTGTGCGGCTTGGCTTTGTTTCCCTCGCTCTGTGGGCCTCGGTTTGGAACATTCCAGTGGTGATCGCTGAAATAGGAAGCGGCGATCTGCCGATTCCAGACGACCTCTGGCACGGCGAGGGGGAATCTCCGTGAAAGGAGCTGTCCCCGGCCGGCCGGAGCCCTTCGCCTGCCCCTCAGCACCCTTTCCGCTGCAGTTCGCTGGTCTTAAAAGAGGGGGTGGGGGAGAAACAGCCGCTTACATACCACCCTTTTCGGATGAGGTCTGTAGGTTAGCCAGGCTCTTCTGCTGTTGGCAGCGCTAGTCAAATTAACTTTGGGCTGTGTTCATTAGCTGTATCCTGGAAAACCATCTCGGTGAGGAACTGGGTACTCGGAGGTTGACTGACGTGGGACAGCCTTGAACTCCAGTTAGCTGTGTTCTGCGTCACGTGCAGATGATTTAGCTTACTGCACAGGAAAGGATTCAAACGCACCAGCATGTTGACGGTCTGAATTGAAAGCCCGCATGCCACAGTTTAGAAACTAACTCAAAATTTTTAAACTGCTTATCTAATAGTATCTGAATGGTGCCTCCCCCAGGGGTTCATAAATGGGTTCCGTGAGGTCTTACTGCGTGAAAACAAATCGTCCTGCTTATGCTCAATTTAACTCCAGCATTAGTTGTACAGTTTTCATTTTTATTTGTGCTTCTTGCTTAATATCTTAGTCTGGAAGCAAGGCGTCTGTTAAGTCATTTTGTAAAATGGGATCTGGATTGCCAGAGAAGCCAGGTTTAACAGAAGAAATTGAAATCACTTGATTTGACCTTTAGAATAGAAATGGTGTTTTATTATTGAGTTTCTTTTTTTTAACTTTTATTTAATGAATATAAATTTCCAAAGGAGAATATGGATTACAATGGCTTCCCCCCCATAATGTCCCTCCAACCCGCAACCCTCCCCTTATCCACTCCCTCTCCCCTTCCATTCACATCAAGATTCATTTTCAATTCTCTTTATATACAGAAGATCAGTTTAGCATACATTAAGATTTCAACAGTTTGCTCCCACACAGAAACATAAAGTGAAAAATACTGTTTGAGTGCTAGTTATAGCATTAAATCTCAATGTACAGCACACTAAGGACAAAGATCCCACATGAGGAGTAAGTGCACAGTGACTCCTGTTGTTGACTTAACCAATTGACACTCTTGTTTATGGCATCAGTAATCTCCCTATGCTCCAGTCATGAGTTTCCAAGGCTATGGAAGCCTTTTGAGTTTCTTTAAACTCAAAAAAAAAAAAAAACTTAAAAAAAAAGTGACTTGCACTTTACAGTAAGATATTTGCATTTACATGTTTGAAGATGTGCACAGATTGAAACAGTGGGGAAAATCAGTGGCTTTGTTTTGAAGTTTATTACATGGATGTAAAGTTTTGGTCATTGGCACTCTGAAGGCTGTTTGAAGTATTTTTACAGATGAAAAATGAATGAAAATACATTAATTAAAATACTAAGGCAACTGCCAAACTTTCTTAGGGAGGAATATTTTATTCCTTGTGGTAAAAACATTGGTATCTGTTTTACATTTATATGGTTTGTAAAAGTGTACAGATCTTTTAGTGTAGAATTTCAAATAGATTGTCACAAATTTTAAATTCATTGACAGGTTTCTGTTCTCTGTGAAATGTGTAAAATATATCCATCATTTTTTATATCATTGAAAATTCATATTACAGAGGAGATGTCACCGTTTGACAAAAGCTCATGTATCTTGAAAATGAAAATTCTGGTGCTGCTATAGCAATTTCTGATGGGATGATGAGCTGGTCATATGCAAGGAGTGTGATCTCTTGAATCTTATCAGATACAATGTAATATTCTAAATGGGGTAGTTATCAGTAAGTTGCAACTGGTCATAAGCACCATGTTGTTACTATGTAGCGAGGTGAAGCTATTGGGTAGGCTTGGTCATATCATCCTGGAAGAGAATAAATGCATCATTTATCAGTATAAGTTACAAATAATCAGCAGAAGTTACAAAAGAAGATATTGTTGACCCTGGAGGCAGTTCAGATCTTACAGAAAAAAAAAAAAGAAAAAAAAAAAACCTTTTTAATGTTCTGGAGTAACTCTGTTCTACATGGTAACAAAGAGTTGCACACTGATTATTGGTGATTATTTAATTGCTTTTGACTTTTCTAGATACCTAAAAAGCCAAATCTTTAATTCTGAAAGGCAGGTGGCAATACACACTTTCTTTATACTTTCTGCTGAGAAGCCAGATAGGAGTGGCTTGGGAGAAGGATGGATCCTAAGTATCACATGTGGTCAGTGGTGCCTTTAGCTTGACTGCTGATGTATTGGTTCTGGTGGTTTTCAGGACACATCATAGATGGAGTTTGTACTCATCAGTCCCAGAGGGATAGGAGTGCTCTTGTCAGTTACCGTCCCTGGTTGTTCATAGCATGCAGTTTCTCCCTGCAGTTGTTTCCAGTCTCTTAGGCCAGTGGCTCTCAAACTTTGAGCACACACTCTCCCCCACCCACCGGCTCCCTGGAGGATTGTTAAAACTTTAAGGGACCACCTCCTTCTGTGCTAACTTGAGCTGCAGCTTGCTTTCTGTGGGATTGTGACATACACTTGAGTTTCAGAACCACTGATGTATACTGCTTTGTTTTTCCTCACTCTAGTCTGCTGATTTCCCCAGAACTCTCTAAGCTGGTGTTTCTCAAACGTGGGTGCACATTGGAAGCACTTGGGAGCTTTCAGTGTTGCGCCTCCATCTCTCTTCCAGACTTTGTTGAATGGATTTGAGGTTTGACCTGGGTGGAGAGAGCCAGGCTCTCCAGCTGATTAGAATGTGTAGCCAAGTTTAAGAACCGCAGCGCTTAGCCTTTAAGTGAGATCACAGGATTCAGTTTTCCTTCAGACATTGTCCTAGGTGTCCAGTCATCCCCCAAGTCATTCCGGCAGCTTATGGACCTTAAACCTGTCTTGACTAACGCCTGTCCCAGGTTCATGATCTCTCTGAGCTACTTGCTTTTAAGCTGCGAGTTCTGTTTATTCCTGTGCAGACTGCTGAGCTCCTACTTGGGTGCTCATCTGGAGCATGCATCATAATCACCGGTGAAATCTTAAAAATAATTGAAAATTTGAGCTCCACTTGAGGTCTGTTGACTCTCAGAATTGGGCATTTTTTAGAAGTTTGACAAGTGCTTCTTGTCTCTCTTGTTACATTTTTATTCTTGTGATGGTTGATCTCATAATCTCTGGGTTCTCTGCCACCCTAGCATGCTTTCCTGTGGCCTGGCTCACTTGTGTTAAGTCAGTTGCCAGTCCTGGGTGGTCTCCTAATTAGGCTTTTCTGTCAGTTGTTTGCTGGGGAAATTACAGCACAGTGTTGATCGAGGTCACTGCAAGTCTGGTTTCCTTTGAGCCCGCACTGCCTTCTGTGAATCGATAAGTGATTCATTGCCCCTCTTCCTCTTATCCCTGGCCCCTTCCCTTCACAACTTTAACTTGAGTTTCTAGGAGTCCCAGGCTACCTTGCTTGGGCTGTTGCATATTTAACAGGTGGTTATTGGCTACTTTGTTGGCCTTGCAAATCCAGTAATAGCCATTATCACCCTGTACATCCAGGAAGCTTCCTGTGCTCTCAAATATTTAGGTGAAACAAAGTGGAAAGACTGCAAGTTAAATGGGTAATTAAGTGATGAATGATAAGTCTTTCTAGTTAAATGTACCACTTCAAAAAATTCCTGGAAAAAATGGAAGTATGTTGGCCAAAAAAGTTGTGAAATTCATGCATTTTTTTTCACCATACCCATAGCCATGGGCTTTTTGAGGAGCCCTTGGGTGGTTTTTGGTGCATAGGATGGGGTGTGTGAAATGGCGTTGGTCTGTGGCAGGCAGTGTCATTCTGCTTGCTCTCTGGCCTTCCTCAAGGTGTCCAGGAGCCGGGAGGCTAGGGATATTGCCTGACTACACATAGAGAAGGGAATGCACATAGCAGCAGGAGGAAACACAAACTGCATTGTGATGGCTCATGCTTCAGTTTCTCTAAGCAACTTAGAAAATGGTAGTTCTGAAAGTAGGCCCTTGAAGTCCAATTCATGAAAGCAGAGGGTGGGAATGAAAATCTGGGTGAAAGGGATAGTATGAAGAAGAGGGACACTTAAGTTAGAAAAGCAAAGCTGTTGATTTCAGTTGGTTTAAATACTCTTGGTATACAATGATATATTGTGTGTAATGTAGGTGAGTATCTTAGTTCATGTAGTCCTTTTATTCTGATTTGACTTCAGTGGTTCTGTAACACATTTTCTTAAAGTTTCCCCTGAATTTGTACACTTCCCAATTAAAAAGTCATGAACAACTGTACCCATAATCCTGAGGGAGAATATATGGTTAGTTGAGCCTGCAAGTGGCACCTTCTGCCATCCTCTGGTAGCACATAGAAATTACAGTTAAAATTTTTAGTGAATTCCTGAAATGCAAAACTGTCATAGTTTGACCATACCTGAGACCTGTTGTGAAGAAGTTTATTGCAATTAATCTTGGAACTTCATTATATTAACACTAGTTTTACTATATCCAAGCATACACGCCCACAAATATTTGGGATCATTGCTTCAGGAATCTCTGTTGATGCATTTGCTGTGTTGGTATTTAGGTGATCTGGCTTCCTGACAGCTCTAAAGCCAGAGAATCATTGCATTAGGCTGGCCCCATTCCCCTGTGGTTCTTGTGGGAATGAGAATATTTTTAATAAAGCTTTCCTAGGAACACGATGTAGTGAATGGAGAAGGCATTGGGCTAAGCGTCGGTAGCTCTGGTTTTATTTCGTCTGTGACTGCCTTGCAGTGTGAGCAAGTCGGGTAGCCTCTCTTGCTCTGTTTGCTCATCTATACAGAGGGAGGCGGTTAGACTCACTGTTCAAATCTGTTCTGCTCTGATTCTCTGATCTTCTGTATGTTGTCACATCTTTTCTGCCCTTACCAGACTCTCTAAGTGTGTCTCCTCTTTGGGGATTCTGTAATTCCATATGTCTTAGTCCCTAGAATTTAACTCTCTTCATTTTAGTTTGCCAGGTATGTTCAGTGTTGAAGACAGCATTTCTCCTGAGATGCTGCTAACACATGATGCATTTCCTCTAGCCGTACAATGGTTCATGCTCAAAATTTTAGGTTCTCTAAAGCAAATTAGTGGCATAATTTATCAATGTAAGCTGTAAATTTGGAGAATTAAATAAGCATCTTATTTTAAGAAAATTTATCTAAGTGGTCAGAAGAAGAAAGAGTAATGAGATTAATAGAAATCTGCCAAAGGTAATTGATGCTCTGAGAGATATAACAAGATGTGGGATAGGAATTGGTTGTAAGAATGTTGCTGTTTACTGGACAGTGACCATAAGTAATGAAAGAGATTAGTAGTTGGTGTTTTGAGTTTTCTGTGCTCAACCTCATGTTATTTTGGCTTAATTGTCTTCATTAAGGACTTTTAGTAAAGCAGAGAGTCCTTAAAATTAACACAAGAATTATTTTTCACTGTAATAGACTTAGTTGACACTAATGCTCAGGCAATATCTAGTGAAGATACAGCTATCAATCCAGTTTCTTGACAACTGATAAGATTTATTTATTTACTGATCTTTGGAGATTAACTTGTGGAATGGGGCTAAGAAGGTACTTCTTGATGTTTTTGGCTTTGCTGTATTTTAAAAAATATTATGATTTTTAATCGAGTAGTGTTTGCAGATGTGAACTTTAGAAAATGGGCTAGACCCTGGAACTCGTATTATGATGCAGAAAAAAATCAGGTTTTCGTGCAGTGGTGTGCTGCTTTTTCTGAACTCTGTATTCTGGATTTGATTCTTTAGCATGTGAGATTTGCAGTACTCTGTAAGTTTGATTCTTTAGCTTGTGAGATTTGCAGTACTCTAAGTTTGATTTAACACAGGTGATATTTTCAAGAAAAGAATATGGGGAAGTAACCAAAGAGTGACTGTGGTGGCCAGGGGAGAAATATGACTCCTACTATTGTCTCTGTGACTATTGATAATAATTGGGGGTGGGAACTTAAGTACCCCAAGAAATCTGAGTATTTCAGACGTGAAATAAGGAGGAATTTTTTTTATGTCATTGTTGTAACCTAGTCACATTTACACAAGGTGGTCACTTCCAGGGGTGGTAGTGTCTGTGGGGTTTTTTTTTTTTTTCAATGTAGTCCTAAATTTATTTGTGGTATGTTTCTGATTGTCAGAGAGGGGTTTTTTTCAGAGTGAGGTTCAGTTCTGCCTTGACTTCTCCCTAGATGTTGGAGATGATGCAGAAAGAACAAGATTGTGTGTGACCAAGCCCCTCTGTATGATGGAAGTCAGTGTTGATTTTATATACAAACCACCAGATGACAACAGAAAAAGTCTTCGCATAGAATATAATCTGTGGTTTCCACAACTCCTTTGTTTCTTCTGTGACACACTACTTTACAACGTATTTATGCAATAGGTAAAATTTTGGTTAAGAGCAAGGTGAGTTTATAATACTTGACGATGCAATATCACAAGTAGGAAAGAGAATGGTGGGGAAAGTTCAGTCACCTAGATAGAGTTGGCATTTATGCTGTATTGTGTGGGCTGTACCCAAAGAAACAGGGACATAACATGATTTTGTATTTGTTTAAATGATTATTTATTTGAAAGTCAGTTAAACAGAGAGAGGCAGAGAGGCAGAGAGAGAGAGAGAGAGAAAGAGAGATACCTACCTGCCATTCGCTGCTGGTTTACTCCCCAACTGGCTGCAACAGATGGAGCTGTGCTGATCTGAAGCCAGGAGCCAGGATCTTTGTCCGGGTCTCCCACGTGGGTGCGGGGGCCCAAGGACTTGGGCCATCCTCCACTGCCTTCTGAGGTCTGCCATCCTCCACAGCAGAGAACTGGATCAGAAGTGGAGCAGCTTTGACTTGAACTAGCACCCATATGGGATGCCGGCACTGCAGGCAGTGGCATTACCGCTATGCCACAGTGCGGGCCCTGATTTATATTGTATAGTTACGCTTTTACTTCTGATGTAAATTGTTAGTACTCTTAAATTTGAGAGGCAGGGAGAGACAGCTTGTGCTCCAATCTACTGGTTCAGTCTTTGGATACCTGCTGTGGTTGGACCAAGACTGAAACCAGCCACCAGGAACTTGATCTGGGTCTTGTATGTGAGTGGCAGGGACCCAATTACTTGAGGCATCATTGCTACTTCTAGGATTTGGATTAGCAGAAGCTGGACTCCGGAGCCAGAGCTGAGCATTGAGCCCCAGTACTCTAATAGGGACACAGGTGTCTTAACTGGAAGGGCAAATGCCTGCCCCTGATTTTTTTTTTTTCAGCTTTCATCAAGCCCTTACTGTGATGGTTTGGAGAACATAAAGGAAAGCATGGGCTTGACCTAAAGCATTTTATGTAACATCTTTAAATGGAAGAGGTGCATGAGTTTACAAACATAGACTGTATGTATATATATGCTAGGCAAAGGTATTTTTTACTTTATGTGGAATTTCAGTTTTTGCTTTGTAGGTATACTATCTTTAAGTGTGTTACCATAGTTCTTTCAAAGCCTTTTTCTTAGCAAAGAATCTTGGTTGCAAGCTAGAAACTTAGTCTGAACTACTTTAGAGAAAAAGGGTTTTTCTGGAAGGGTCCTGGGGTATCACAGTGTAATGAGAAAAATACCTTGAAATGTGGGCAGGTTTAGGTTTCTGCTCTGCTTCAGGAGTCACTGGAGCCAAGTGCTGAAAACCTCAGGTGCTGTCCTCTTAGTCATCATTTCTCAGTTTGCTCCTCTTTCTGTCCTGGCATCATTTTTGGCTCACTGCAAATTGCTTTGTTACTGAAACCCAGATGTCACCAATACTTGCATTC
Source organism: Oryctolagus cuniculus (assembly GCF_051225735.1). Classification (NCBI taxonomy): domain Eukaryota; kingdom Metazoa; phylum Chordata; class Mammalia; order Lagomorpha; family Leporidae; genus Oryctolagus; species Oryctolagus cuniculus. Next base: position 95,154,367 of record NC_142878.1, on the reverse strand, counting down.
CTATAGTTTCAGACTCTGGAATAAAGATGGACTTAAAGCTATGATTTTGAGTCTCAAATTGATGAAAAAATAAGATTTGTATTTTAAAATCATCTTTTGGGGAGGATGTGCTTTTTTGGTTTGTTTTGCACAGTGGAGAATGGGTTGAAAGAAATGAGAATGTAGATGAGTTAGGCTGTAGCAGCTGGGCAAGGGTGGTGTGGTTCTTGGGCTGGAGGAAGATGGATGCCGTAAAGGTTAGAGAGGAAGAAGATGGTCAGAATTTGGTCATAGGTTGCAGATGTAGGTGAGTGAGAAAATAAGGGTGATTTCTGGTTTCTGACTTGCATGACTGGTTGGGTAGTAAGTTTTTCACTGTGATTGGACCACCACAGCGTGGGCAGTGTGATCCTGATTTTGGTTTTGAGTGCATTAGTGTGAGGTCCCTATAGAAGCAACCAGGCAGAGCTTTTAAGAGGCTGTTTGGATGGATGTTTTTTACAGTCACAGGAAGGGTAGGGGCTTTGGGTACAAGTGCTTGTGGATAATATACACTGTTTAAGAGGCTGGACTTGGTATAAAATAAAACTGACTCAGCCTCTTGCTAGCTGTGTTTTCTTGAGTTGGCTACTTAATCTTCGAGCTTTATTTTCCTCATCCCTGAAGAATTGTGTAGTAGTTGAACCTTCTTCATACAGGTATTGTGAGGATCAATTGATAACAGGTGAGGTATTTTGCGCCTTATCAAGTACATAGTATGCAGTTAGCACTTGTGAGGTGGTGTTACTGTTTACACGTTGGTGGCTAGAAATCCACAAAATGTCTTCTCAGTATTAGGGAATAATGAGTCACTGTATTGGAGATGGAGAATGTGAATGCTTCATATAAGGAGAGAACTATTATAGGAATATTAATCTGATTATGGTTTACTGGAAGAATTCTAGAGGGGAGAGTTAAGGGCATATATTAGGAAATGATTGATAACATAGCGATAACAAATGTATGACCGGGGCTGGTGCTGTGGTGGAGTGGGCTAAGCCTCCGCCTTCAGTGCTGGTATGCCACATGGGCGACGGTTGAGTCCCAGCTGCTCCACTTCCAATCCAGCTCTCTGCTGTGTCCTGGGAAAGCAGTAGAAGATGGCCCCAGTGCTTGGGCCCCTGCACCCACGTAGGAGATTTGGCAGAAGCTCCTGGCTTCTGCTGTTGCTACCATCTGGGGAGTGAACAAGCAGATGGAAGACCTCTCTCTCTCTCTCTCTCTCTCTCCCCCTCCTTTTTCCCCTCCCTCCCTCCCTCCCTCCCTCTGTAACTCTGCCTTTCACATAAATAAATAAATAAATCTTAAAAAAATAAATTGAACAGTAAAGAAAAAAATGACCTGAGGTAGTGTTGGAATAGAAAAACTGGAATGATCAAAAAATATTGCTGCAGAGAGGTGAATGAGATGAGTACTAAAAAGACCATTGGATTCATTGATTAGATGGGAAGTGGTGATCTTTTCCAGTCTTCTGATTTCACTAAAATTCTAGGAGTGAGATACAAGATGAATTAGAATTATTAAATGAGTAGACAGGCGTTTGAAATAGTGACAAAATGATTTTAGTATGTCTTGAATTTTTTTACCCCAAATTTGAAAGTTGTTGTCAAGGCTGAAAAAAATGTAGGCCATTGTCATTGGCAAAATGGAAGTAATCATCACAATTTTCTGAAGTTAATGTTCCAGCTTTGTATGTTCTAACTACTGGAGGCTTCCAGCGACATTGCCAACACAGCTCATATGGAGACTGCCCATCTTACTCTCCTATAAGCACAGAAATTGCTGACAAAATATAGCAACAATAGCCCAAAACATTTGCGAGCTTGAAAGACCATGAAATGCCTTGTGCCAGAGGTGAAAACTGACAGCTGGGAGGGTACAAGTGCCACAGGCTTGGTCTGGAGGATCTCTTGAAGGAGCAGAGGTGGTGTGAGGCCTGCATACAGTAGGAGGGTGGAGTGGAGGTCCTCCAGCACAAAATCATGATGGGCTGTTACATCTGTGAGAGAAGGCTGAGAACAACTTGACTGCTAGTCTGAGAAAGTGCAGAGAACCTTGTGCTTCAGGGCTGGTGATAATTGGGATTAATAATAAACAGTAAACCAACAAGACATCTAAATTCCAAGGCTGCAGCTCACAATGGGAGTGAGTTCAAATCCACAATTTCTTAAAATCTAACCGTCAAGCTGAGAAATTAGCACAGAACCTAGTCCACAACAATGGACACTAATAGAGCCCTTAGAAGGAACTGTGATGCTGTCCTGCAGAGCCAATTCATTGGTGTCTACTAAAGAAACAGCTCGTGCCAAAGATGAGCTTACAATACACAGCTGTCCAGCCACACAATGAAATGAATTACTATGAAAGAGAGCAGATTATCAATAAGATAATTAGTACTTCAGTAGGTAGAGATGATAGGACATATGAAAGAGATTATTTATTTAAAATGATTGGAGATGAGAGGTAAGACCCCAGTGAAAGATTGCAGATTGCAGATGAGAAAAAGAACACAGAAAAGAACCAAATTGAATTCTTAGAAATGGAAATTATAGTCATTAAATTTTAAAAAGTAACCTCAATGGGCAGGTTAAATAGTTGTAGATATAATTGAAGAGAAAGCTATTGATTTTAAAGGAGATTGGATCAAACTGCTTAGAATACAGTACTGAGGAATAAAGAATGGAAAATGAGAAGTTAAAACTCATGAACTTGAGAATGAGAGGTTCAGTATTGCCTTCTGTGAATTTCCAGAAATAGGGAGTAGGGGAGGAACTATTAGAAGATAAATGGGCCGGCGCCACGGCTCACTAGGCTAATCCCCTGCCTTGCAGCGCCGGTACAGCGGGTTCTAGTCCCGGTCGGGGCGCAGGATTCTGTCCCGGTTGCCCCTCTTCCAGGCCAGCTCTCTGCTGTGGCCCAGGAGTGCAGTGGAGGATGGCCCAAGTGCTTGGGCCCTGCACCCCATGGGAGACCAGGATAAGCACCTGGCTCCTGCCATCAGATCAGCGCGGTACGCCAGCCGCGGCAGCCATTGGAGGGTGAACCAACGGCAAAAGGAAGGCCTTTCTCTTTGTCTCTCTCTCTCACTGTCCACTCTGCCTGTCAAAAAAAAAAGAAAAAAAAAAGATAAATGGTTGAGAAATCTTTCATTGTCATTGCAAGGCCCGAGTTCTTAGGGTCCAGAAGCATAGTGAAATCAAGCTGGATTAAAACAAATTCAAGCCTAGACACAGCATAGGTGGAACACTAGGAAACAAGCACCTGAGGACAGTGGATTGTCTGCATTGGCAGGTGACTCTAGGAAATGACAGTGTATTTTATTCTTGTAATTTGCTGATGGTAGATTCTAACTGTTGTTGCTACAAAAAGTTTGTGAACTACTGGGCATTGTAATTGACTTTAGCCATTCTTCAGAGTATATTTATTTCAAAACAACATAGTATACATGATAAGTGTGGTTTTTGTCAATTAAGGAGAACATAGGTAATTCAGTTTGCTTTAGCGAGTAAGATGTGTAAGGCAGTAAAGGCATAATGCTAAATAAAATTGTTTGTTACTTCATGGAGCTTACATTTGATTAGGGCAGAAGTGCACTGATACTAAGTTACTGCAGTGCAGTTCACCGTGGCTGGTGGAGGGGTTGAGGTGAGGCGGAAGTTTTAAGCCACAGAGAGTCTGAGAGGTCAGCTTTTGGGACATGAATAGGGGTAGAAGTAGCAGGCCCTGCTTGAGGTGCGGCGATTCCGAGAACAGAGATGTAAGAGGAAGAAAGACTGAGCCAGAGGACTTGAACTTGGTGCTTATAGAATAATAGGATTCTTGCTGAACAGGTGCCAAACATCAAGACCTCCATGGTTAGGCAGTGAATTTCAAGTTACATTCTGAACTGGGGTTTTGCTGCCATGGATAGGGGAAGACAAAACTTGGGTCTTCTTGGCTTTCAGCTACTTTAAATGCCAAAAGGATAAGGTATTTTTAACAACAATTCAAAGAAGCATATACATGGAAAAAAGTACATGGTTAAGATAACCTTAGTGCTTGAGAGTTAAGGACAGTTGAGAAAGCAGTCATTTTCGTTGATGAGGTAACTTGATATTTAGTTGGCTGATGGTTGCTCACCAACAACTCCTTAACTTTGAAAGTTACTTATATCTAATGTGGAGGATTACAGTTCGTCAAAAATTGTCTACATTTCTAACTGCTGTTTTCTGTGCAACCAGAAGCATGAAACAAGTTGTAAAATGCCTCTAATGTAGATCAATTCTTCACAGCAAATAAAAAATTTAGCATTTATTAGCTGTGACTAAAACTTAGGAAAAAATTCACAAGTACTTGGCCTTCAAAGTTTTTGTTTCTTGGATGAATAAACTGAGTTTCATTTTAGATACCCTTGGCAACAAAAGAGATTTTTAAAAAACAATGCCAACCTCATTTGGCATGTGAATAAATTATCCCAAATTGTGGGGAGCAACTCGGACTAGACTAAGTTACTGGAATTAAGACTTATTCTATGCATCTGCTCTCCCACAATATGGCACTGGGAGAGGAGGAAACAGCTTCTACACAGCTGCCTCCAGTTCAACCAATAAACAGCAGGACCTGCTCCTGATTGGAGGAGAGCAGCGTACTCGGCATGTGGGTAGCAGAGTTGGGATTGGCGGAAGAGGACTATAAAGGAGGAGAGAGACAACATGCACCAGGAACATCTGAAGGAACACCTGTGCAGCCCCCGAGAGAGCCGGCCGGCGGTGTGCCGCTCCCCCGCGGAAGTGGGGAAAAGTGGCAGGGGGAACCGCCCTTCCACAGAGGTGGAAGGGACGGTAGCCAACGCGGGAAGAACCAGCAGCAAACCCGGGGAGGGCCGAGCAGACGAAAGAACAGCGCAGGGTCCTGTGTCGTTCCTCCACGAAGAGGGGGAGTGACACAAATCAGTTAGTGAGGACACATTGGGCGACCTAACCTGCTCTGTGATTTTGCTTTTATGGTATAGGCAGGGTTGGCTTGAGTCCTCTGTCTCTTGTGTTCCAGTCAACACCAGGTGATCCTGGCCAAAATGAAGAGGATCTGAATCTTTCTGGCTGCTTTTTTAGTGGATCATATAGCATGTATGAGGACTACAGTACTGTGTAGGTTTTAGGAAGGGTGCTGTAGAGTGGCTCCAGTTGACATGAAAAGTGTTCAGCATATATGAGAGGTCTTGGAGATGTTCATGGAAAATGTATATTATGAAAAAACTGCATGGATTTCTCATTTTCTTTGTATGAAAGAGCTCATCTTTTTTTTTTTTATTATTGACAGGCAGAGTGGACAGTGAGAGAGAGAGACAGAGAGAAAGGTCTTCCTTTACCGTTGGTTCACCCCCCAAATGGCCGCTGCGGCCAGTGCACCGCGCTGATCTGATGGCAGGAGCCAGGTGCTTTTCCTGGTCTCCCATGTGGGTGCAGGGCCCAAGCACTTGGGCCATCCTCCACTGCACTCCCGGGCCACAGCAGAGAGCTGGCCTGGAAGAGGGGCAACCGGGACAGAATCCGTCACCCCGACTGGGACTAGAACCCGGGGTGCCGGCGCTGCAAGGCGGAGGATTAGCCTTGTGAGCCACGGCACCGGCCAAGAGCTCATCTTTTAAACTTGATTTTTCATGAACTTTTGAAGTGCCCTCTGTACAAGTGTAAAAGGATCTGGAGCCAGAACACTGAGATGGCAATTGCCTCTTGGTGAGTAGGATTGTGGGTCTTTCCTTTTATTTGTCTCTGTTTTCTGATCTTCTTTGAGCATCTGTTGCTTTATACAGAAGAAATGATGTAAAATCTCAGAAAAACAAAGTAATGGGGATGTAACTTTAGGTAAATAGCAAGTAAGAAATTACTTGGCTTTTTATAGTGTAATGAGTACGGTTGAAGGAGTAGGGCAGCCTGCTTGACACAGTTATCTCTGTGTTGTAGAGGGGGAGGAATATTTTCTTTTCTTTTTCAATAGTCTGCTTCAAACAGCAAGCATTTGTAACCTTTTTAAATTATGAAAGCAATTAAAATTGAGTGCAATGTGGTGTTAGTGGATTTCAGGAGGAATGGGGAATTAAAGAGTTAATTGGTTCATCCTGAGAGCATGTGAGTGGACATTGGATTTCAGTGCCTGTTTTCTATTTGAGCTTAAATTAAATTCTGTTTGAACTTAAATTATTGTTTGGGGCCTTATTTTGTTCATGTATTTGAAAAAGGCATGGCATGCCGTTTCTTAAGTTACAGGCTCATTGTAAGAACAAAAAATTCCTTTGAAAGATGAATTGATAAACATATTTGTACCATTGATTTCTGGTTAGTGCTGTTTAATCTTTATGATTCTACTGTAAGATTCTTCCAATAACAACTCTGATATGGAATCTATGTAGCACATTGACTTTTTTATGGTGGTATGCGCAATAATATTTGAAGCATGTGGTTGTAAGTGAAAATTTGTGAATTTAAATGTCCATGAATTTAGTATGTAGAGTATTTGAGTTTTTTAAATGTACAAATGTAAATTAGAGCATTTTTTGTGAATGCTGTAGTGTAGTAGGCAACTACTGGGTGGCACCTGACTCGCTACAATATACCAGTTTCGGGGACCCACTGGCCATCTCTCTGCCCATCATGACCTGCCTTGTTTCTGTGGAGCTCTACAAATCCCTATAGCCTGGAGCTGGTCTGGTTCATGTCTATACTGAGGTTTGGATGTTAGGTTTTTACTCCAGTTTGTTTTCCAGTGAATTCCCTCTTTATGCTTAAACTGTCCAGAGTTTCTGCTCTTTAAGCAAATAGTATTCAGACCTTTTGAAAATGGGTGGGGAGGGCACTAATAAGCATTGCCAACAATTTTGAATGACCATAAAATTACAGCAGTTCTAAAAGTAAAGGTAAGTAGAAAAATGCTGATTTGTTTTCACAGCAACTTCTTTCTTTAACATATGTAAACTTCATGCATTTCATAAGTACAAATTTAGTAACATAATGATTCTTCCCTCCACCCTCCCTCCCTCCCAAATTCCCACCCCTCTTCAAGAGTATTATTCATTTCAACAGATGAAATTAGTCTTCAAGTGTTAGGGGTTTTGTTTGCATCTGGAAAATTCCATGTCCTAACCTTGCTTAGATGGTTCCATGCTTCATCTTTTTAGCTTTGTTCAGTGACCATATTCCCCTGGGTCTGTCCTCTGCCCATTCTTCTCTGCTTTGTTGACTATGTTAGAGTGGCCTTTCTTCTTTCCACGCCTCTGTCTAGGTTTCTGCAATGTCTTCTCTGGGGTCATAGGAACAGCCTTTTCCTTTCCATGGGTAGAAGCTGGTTTGGTCCATACTTAGGATGTGAGCAATGTTGATGATGAAGACGTCTAAAAAGAATGCTGGATTAAAATGGGCATTCCTTTGTTCTTTAGATTGTTCAGATTTTGTGAGCAGAGGCTGCCAAAGTATCTTTTCATTACAGGATCTTGGTTTTAGCAGTTATTTTATTATGTATTTATTTATGAAAAATGACATGAGTTGGTTAAATTCTTACCATAGCAAAAGGCAGTAGTAAAAGTGTGTACTTTCCGGATTCTCAAATCCACAGTTGCCTTTATTTAAGGCTGCCACTGTTCCAGTCTCGGAAATGTTGGTGATTCTATGTGTATTCCCTCCAGTCCTTTGTCTTATACACCTGGTAGTGTACTAGAGGGGCTGACTGGAGCACACTTAACCTGTTTTGACTTACTGTATCTTAGACGTTACTTCATATTAGCACATACTGATACCTTGTTAACCTATGTACAGGGGCTGGCACTGTAGCATAGTGGGAAAAGCTGCTGCCTGCAGTGCCGGCAACCCATATGGGTGTCGTTTCGAGTCCCGGCTGCTCCACTTCTGATCCAGCTCTCTGCTATGGCCTGGAAAAGCAGGAGAAGATGGTCCAGTGCTTGGGTCCCTGCACCTGCGTGTGAGATCCAGAAGAAGCTGCCGGCTTCTGCCGTTGGTACCATCTGGGGAGTGAATGAGCAGATGGAAGACTTATTCTCTCTTTCTCTCTCTCTCTCTCTCTCTGCCTCTGCCTCTCTCTGCCTTTCAAGTAAATAAATAAATCTTAAAAACCTTATGCACATAGAAACTGTGGTTTAAGTCAGGTTTTAAGTCATGTACTGTAGTGTGGTGTCATGAGTCTTAGAGCTGAATTCAGATTCTGACTCTGCCATTCATGAACTATGTGACCTTGAGCAAGTTATGTAATCTGTGTGTGTTTCAGGTGCTCATTTATAAGACAAAGTTATTCTCTTTCACAAGGTTTTTCTAAGGATTAGAAGACATAATGTATGTAGAACACTTAGCACTGTGTCTTGCTTAATAAATCATAACCATTATTGTAGTCATTAATTTATCAGATCAGATGAACCCCTAATATATTTCTCCTTCCTCATCTAAAATAGAATACACAGGAGTCATTGTTTGTTACTTGTTTCGTGACCTTTTAACTGTGTTGGTTGTCCTTTTCTTCTAGTCTTTTGTTGATAGTCTCTTCCTCTAGCCTTCTGGCACTTTCTCCAACAAATGTTGGATATTTCTTTGACTTTTTGGAGTGTTTTGGGCTTGTTGGTGACTTTACTGACCTACTGTTTCAGCCCTGCCATTGCATTAGGTGGTTTAGTTAAAAAACAAAGCAGAGAAGGAATAGTTCTGTTGATGAGGCTCTAGAGTAAATTTAGTATTGGCAATCAAATTTATTCAAGTCACTAGACAGTATGATTCTTTCTGTGATTGGGAGTTCAGCTGGGATAGAATAGAGATTTTGACATAGATGCCATCTAGCACCAAGTGAAAAATGTGGGGCTGAGATGCCACAGAAGCCCTTCGACAGTGTAGGCCTGTTTGGGGTAGCCCCTGAGACAGATCCACAGGGGCCAGTCATGAAGTGGGGTGGAGAATCAGCAGCCCATTGTTGAATACAAATTGGTGTGATAAGTCAGGCTTTGGGGCCTCCCAGGAACTGGTAAGCATAGTATAGTACGTGTGTGTATGTGTGAAAAACAGAAATTTGTGGTGTATGAAACACAAGAGCTACCTCCCTAGCTGCTTGGGTGTTGTTAGTCAGAGTGCAAGCAGTCTAGCCATGGGCAGCCCCCCACCTTTCTTCAGAGAAGGGTCTTCACAGGGGAGGGATGGGTCTTTCTTGACAGGGGTCTGCCAGGTGTTGTGCTTGAGGGAGATGAGACCGCTGCTCCCAGAATGGTTTGTGGAGGACCCTGTAGTGGCTGAGTGCCTGTGAGAATGTCTGGATTTGATTGTCATCAGTGTGATCTATCCACACCCACCAGCTGGTGGCTTAGATTTTAGAGGTGATTTTGAATCCTGTGGAGTGTGTTCTCTGGCATCTTGGCCTGATGGGTTTTCACTACTTGGATGACCTATCTATGTGTGTTTGATAGTATTTTTGTCCATTTTGAGTTTCTGTCATTGTCTGCTGCAGTGATGGAGAAGGGTCTGTTACCCACTCCCAAAGGCATCTAGTGTTAGTCTGTTAGTCTGTTGACTGCTGATTCTAATGCCCTTTTTGCCATTCAGTTGCAGTCAGTGGAGGAAATGTAGCACTTGAAACACATTTGCAGTGTCCTGTTGGAGGATTTCAATTTGATTGTCAATATGAACAAAAAACCAGAACAATCTGTTTTCTTCTTCTGTTTGTTCAAGGTTAGCCCACTCTTGATCCTTTGTTTTTGCCTATGCGTTTCTTAAAATTTGAACATTTAAAGAGATGCCCTGGTACCAAGACAAGCTGTCTTTTCTGAGCGAGAAAGAACAAGTTCGATTTTGCCTAATAGAATTGCCCAGAAGTGGTGGAAGATGCCCACAGATGCCCACATGGGCTTCAGAAACTCCAGCCTCGTGCTCACAGCCACTCTTCTCCCTCCCAACACAGGCACTCCAGTAATTAGGCCTATGAGAGACTCCAGTTTCCAGACATCTTTGCTCTTCTCTGAAGTTAGAGTTTTTTGCTATTTCTCCTGTCCTTTGTTTACAAGTTCTCTTTTTATACACACCTTGGACTCTGGAGAAAGCTACAAGTAGAGTGCATTTATTTTTTGAATGAGAACTCATGTTATTATAAATTGCTATTTAGCATTAGCCTTATTTTACATTGATTTCAACCCCTCCAAATCCCTAAAAATAGGGCTAAAATCCCTAAAAATAGATGAAACATTCAGACTGATTTTTGTTCTTTACAAATAAGTAAAGATTTCTGAATCAAAGTATGATCTTTGAGATTTTAGCCAAAGAACTTCTGTATTTTAAGCAGTTGTTCTTGTTCTGTTTTAGTAATATTAAATATGGCCAGAAAAAGTCCCACTTGAGGTATGGGGCTTGTCATTTTTCTTAAAAAAAAAAAAACAAAGACAAAAACAAACAAAAACTGTCATCTGTCTTATACTGCTTCTAGAATGAAAGCAAATTGAGGCCAGCATTGTGGCATAGCAGGTAAAAAGTACTACCTATGGTTCCAGTCCTGGCTGCTCCACTTCCCATCCAGCTCCCTGCTAACTGAGAAAGCAGCAGAAGATGGCTCAAGTACTTGGACCCCTGTACCCATGTAGGAGACCCAGAAGAAGCTCCTGGCTCCAGGATTTTTATCAGAAAGCAAGCAAGCCTTATACTGTTTATCCAAAAAAGTTGAAGGTAGTTATTTTTGTTGGAACTTAAGAATTAGAGAAGCTAGTACATTGATACTGTCAGGGAAAGTGTGTTTTTTTTTAAAAAAAAGGAAGACCAAGCAGTCTTAATTTAAACTTTGTACTCTATAAAAATTGAATGTTGCCCATAGACTTTGACAGAGACAAACACAAAGCTCTTGAAGTTGGTGTATTTTTTCCGAAATTTAACTCTTCATAATATAGCACAGTATTTCATGATATCTCTTAGTTCTAAAATTTTAAGATATTTCAGAGCTTATCTACTGAAGGCTCTTGAAATGAAAACTAATAAGTGTATTAATTGTATGTGAAAGAAAATATCTTTCTAGAACCCCCAAAGACTTTAAAAAACTTGGAGGCAAGATGGTACTATGGAATTTTTTGTCAAATTGTTTCGAAGCCTCAAAATCAAAGTAAAAGGAATTAGAAAGTCATCTTTGATTTTCTTGGGTCATTTAATTTGAGCTGATTTCTTCAGAGCATGTATGTTTCTTCCAGTGCAGTACTAAGGACACAGTTGTGGGTGGTCAGCCTTTGAGCCGTGTTCTTTGGCCTGTCCTGCTACCACTGGCTGTGGGGGCTGAGCCGAGGAACATGAGAAGGTATCAGAACCTGTCTTGACGTCCTGAGAGTAACTCAAGGCACACAACTGATTGATGCTGAATCAGTGTGATGATAGACTGGCAGGCTACATGAATGACAAACCATGCTTCTTTTCTAAATAGTTAAAGATGTTGTAAGGATCTTAAAATAACTGGGGTTACTTTCCAAAGAAACATTCTTCATAAGAGAAAGGGAAAGTTACTTTAAATTTATTAGTGGGAATGTAGTTTTTTTTTTTAATTCTTTGAGTATTTTATACACACATTTGCAGGACTCAAAGGCTGAACTGTGTAGGAAAATGTGCTCGGAAGTCTTGCATACATCCTTGCCCCTCCAGCCCACTTGTCTCTTCCCCTTACAGGTTACCATTTTTATTAGCTTGCTTCTTTTAAGAATTGTTTTGTTGGGGTACAATTCATATAGCATAGAATTATCCGTCCTGAGGTGAATAATGAAGTGACATTTGATATGGTCACAATGTTGTGCTCTCACTACCTCTGTCTAGTTCCAGAATACATTCATCACCCCCATAGGAAACCCCATACCCATTAAGTAGTCATTCCTCATTCTTCCCTCCCTTCAGTCCTTGAGAACCTTTAATCTATTGTGTTTGTATAGCTTTGCCTATTCTGAGATTGCACAGAAATGGAACAATACAGGACCTTTGGTGTCTAGCTTCTTTGTCCTGGCATCTTGATTCGTGTTGTAGCATGTGTCAGTACTTCCTCATTTTTGTGATTGAGTAGTATTCCATTATGGTGAGTTTGCCACAGTTTATCTCTTGAGTCCTACATTGATGGGCATTTGCATTGTTTCCACCCTTTGGTGGTTTTGAGTCGTGCTTCCATGAACGTTCATGTTAATGTATTTGAGTTTCTGATTCAAATGCTTTTGGGTAAATACTTAAGAGCAAAATTGTTGGATTTTATAGTACTTTTTAGTTTAAATTTTGGAGTAATGGCCAAACTGCTTTCCAGAGTGGCCGAACCATTTTATATTCCCATTGTCAATATGTGAGAATTCCAGTGTCTTTGTATTGTTGCAAACATTGATGTTATTTCTTCTTTTATTGTAGTTAACCTAATAGATGTGAAATGTAATATCATTCTGGTTTTGATTTTTACCTAATTCAAAAAATATTTGAGAGAAAGATACCAATCTGCTAATTCATTTCCCCAAATGCCTGGAAACTAGGAACTCAATCCAGGTCTCCTACATAGGTGGCAGGTACCCAACTATTTAAGCCATCTCCTGCCTCCCAGGATGCACGATAGCAGGAAGCTAAAATGAGGGAGCATAGCCGGTACTGAAACCCATCACTGGCTGGGTCGTGGCTCACTTGGCTAATCCTCCGACTGCGGTGCCGGCACCCCGGGTTCTAGTCCTGGTTGGGGCGCTGGGTACTAGTCCTGGTTGCTCCTCTTCCAGTCCAGCTCTCTGCTGTGGCCCAGGAGGGCAGCAGAGGATGGCCCAAGTGCTTGGGTCCCTGCAGCCACATGGGAGACCAGGAAGAAGTACCCGGCTCCTGGCTCCGGATCAGCGTAGCACCGGCCGTAGCGGCCATTAGGGGAGTGAACCAATGGAAGGAAGACCTTTCTGTCTCTCTCACCGTCTATAACTCTGTCTCTCTCGCTTTCACTGTCTAACTCTGCCTGGCAAAAACAAAAAACAAAAAAACCATCACTCCCATATGGGATGAGGGTATAATGAGTGGCTTCTCAACTGATATTCCAAATGTATGCCCCATCTTTCCCTCTAATATTTAGTGATGATAATCTTTCCATATGGTTGCTGGCCATTTGAATATCATCTTTAAAGAAATGCCTGTTCAAGTCATTTGCCTATTTGTATTGCGTTGTCTTTGTTGTGGAGTTGTAGCAGTTTTTTATACAGTCTGGGCACTAAACCATTATCAGGTGCATGATTTTAAAAATAGTTTCTCCCATTCTGTTTCTTGTTTATTCATGTATTCTTTTTGTTAATACACATATTTTAATTTTCCCTAGTGTTATATAAATGGTAGCATTTCAAGCACAAAGTTTTCTGTGCCTGTCCCCCGCCCCCCCTTAACAATATAGTATGGAAATCTCTCCAATTTGTACATAGGGAATGCCTCCCCCCCCCCCCGGTCATATCCTGTTGTATGGATATACCATGGTTTATTGAGCCCAGTTGCATGGGTTATGTCCAGTATTTTGCTATTCCAGCAGCTGGTGCTGCTGTATATGTGCTACAGATTTCTAAATGTGGGATTGCTATAGCAAAGCTGTGTATGTAGCCCATTAAACAGTGTTCTTAAGAAAGCCTCATTCCTAACCTGACTTTTATTCTATACTTCTTCCATTACATTTTTTATCCCTCATAGTATTTTTTTTTTGTCTGTTCTACTTAATATGACTGGTTTAATTCTGTAATTATCACACAGTTATTCTTAAGTGTTGAAAATTAACTGAAATGTGATCCCTGTTAAACATAAAAGTGGGAATAAGAGAGGGAAGAGATGTATAATTTGGGGCATGCTCGGGCTGACTTGCCCCAATTGGTAGAGTTGGAAACATACTAGGGGATTCCAATTCAATCCCATCAAGGTGGCATGTGCCAATACCATCTCACTATTCCAAGTGATCAATTTCAGTTCACAATTGATCATAATGAAAGGACTAAGAGTCAAAGGGAGCACATAAACAAGTCTAGTATCTGCTAACACTAACCGATAGAATAAATAAAGGGGAGAGTGATCCAACATGGGAAGTGAGATACTCAGCAGACTCATAGAATGGCGGATGTCCTAAATAGCACTCTGGCCTCAGAATCAGCCCTAAAGGCATTCGGATCTGGCTGAAAAGCCCATGAGAGTATTTCAGGCATGGAAAGCCAAGACACTCTGGCAAAAAGATCTCTGTGAGTGAGATCCCAGTGGAAAGAGCAGGTCTTCAAAGAGGGAGGTGCCTTTCTCTGAAGGGAGGAGAGAATCTCCACTTTGACTATGACCTTGTCTAAACAAGATAAGAGTCGGAGAACTCAAGGGGCTTCCATAGCCTTGGAAACTCATGACTGGTGCATAGGGAGATTACTGATGCCATAAACAGGAGTGTCAATTTGTAAAGTCAACAACAGGAGTCACTGTGCACTTACTCCTCATGTAGGATCTCTGTCCTTAATGTGCTGTACACTGAGGCTTAATGCTATAACGAGTACTCAAACAGTATATTTCACTTTGTGTTTCTATGGGGGTGCAAACGATTGAAATCTTTACTTAATGTACACTAAACTGATCTTCTGTTAAAAAAAAAAAAAAAGAAAGAAACTATCAATTCCCAACTTGACTCTCACTGGGATTAAACATGACAATAGGTCTGATCTGATTTCATCATCATTTAAAAAAATCATCTATTATTTTTCACTTTATGTTTCTGTGTGGGAACAAACTGTTGAAATCCTTACTTAAGGTATACTAAGCTGATCTTCTGTATACTAAGATAATCGAAAATGAATCTTGATGTGAATGGAAGGGGAGAGGGAGTGGGAAAGGGGAGGGTGGTGGGTGGGAGGGACGGTATGGGGGGGAAAGCCATTGTAACCCATGAGACGTACTTTGGAAATTTATATTCATTAAATAAAAGATAAAAAAAATGTAAAAAAAAATTATTTATTTGAAAGGCAGAGTTACGAGAGGTCTTCTACCCACTGGTTCACTCCCCAGATGGCCGCAATGGATGTAGCTTGTGCCGATCCAGAGCCATGAGCTTCTTCCGGGTCTCCCATGTGGGTTCAGGGGCCCGAGGACTTGGGCCATCTTCTGCTGCTTTCCTAGGCCATAGCAGAGAGCTGGATCAGAAGTAGAGCAGCCGGGACTCGAACAAGGCCCATATGGGATGCTGGAACTGCAGGCGGTGGCTTTACTCACTACACCATGGCACCGGCCCCTCTTCCATTACATTTTATCATCCTTTTATTTTTCTGGTAAGAATTACTATATAATGTCAGAACATTGGCTACCCTGAAGCGCGTTCTGTGGAAAGCTTTGCTATATTTCATAGTCTGAAGCTCCACATGTAACAGATATGGGTCCTTCAAAAATAATTTTTACTTCCAAATGGATCTTTTATCTTCAACTAGAAATCTAAGCCTTTAAGTGAATGTTCATTTTGGATTTAGATTTTTGGTCATAGGAAAATAATGAGAAGGATCTGCATCAAAGTGAGCAAGTGCCCCTCTTTGTTGCCACAGCCAGTCTCTTACCTACACTCAACTATCTGATCATTTTCTTTTATTCAGTGAGAGAAATTGCAAAGACGGGCTAAAATTATGGAAAACTCCACATACTGTTCTTGGTTATTTCCTGTGATTCTATTCTCTCTTCTCCTTTGCTTACACCCCAATATCCATGGAGGGATCAACTCAGATATATTCTCCTTCACAAATCTCTCAAAACCAGAACATTTCCCTATGTCCCATAGCATTTGTTGGTATTATGTACTCAGAAGTTGCTGTGTAGTGTTAAGTTATGTATGTATAAACTCTCCCATTGTACTAAGGATCTTTGAGGCCAGAGATTCTTTCTTAATGCCTCAGTATGTTGTGTGCTTAATCAGTTATAGCTGAGCTTTTGGAGTGAGTTGCTTTTTAGGGTTTTATACTGATTTCTGTTCATTTTTTACCTCCTACGTTTAGATGTTCCCTAGGTATCATCTTTGGTCTTAGCTTTCTTGTCTCATCTAGTCTTGTCAGCTTTCATAGCCTAAGCACATAAGTTCATCTGTATGTCCTTATTCTAGCCCCTAATCTGAACTTTGTGTCTGATTCACCCGCTGTAACTCAAATGTAATACATCCTCAGCTGAAGTCACCATTGTGCCATCTAGAATTGCATCTGATCTTTGGTAGGAATTTGTTTCTGGAGTGATTTTGTTAAGATCACTCTTAACACTCACATCTTAAGAAGTCTAACTCCTTTTCCTGACTTTGTTTTTGTTTTTTACGTAGACTAACTCAATCGCTTCTTGGCCTTTTGGCTAAGATCAAGTATAAGTAGAATAACTCAGATGCTGTCTTGTCCACCCATCTGATCAGCTCTTGGATATTCTTGTTTCTAGATGGAAATGTTTCACGTACAGTAATGCTGTGTACAGGTCCTGAGACGTGTCACTAGGAAGTTTTGTCATGTATACATCATAGAGTACAGTTACACAAACATAAATGGCATAGTATATTAAACACCTATGCTGTATAGTATAGCCTGTTGATCTGAGGTTACAATTCTATACAACATGGTACTATGTGTGGTATGTTACTATGCTGCATACTGTAGATAATTGTGACAAAGTGGTACATATTTATACAGCTGAATATGGGAAAACAGTGTAAAATATATTATAAAAGATGATAAATGGTATACCTTTATAGGGCACTTATCAAGAATGGAGCTTGTAGGACTGGAAGTTGCTCAGTATGAGAGAGAAGTGAAAGTAAAGAGCTAAGATTATTTAACTATCACAGACTTCATAAACACTGTATATTAAGGATGCACTACATTTGTAAAATTTTCTCCAACAAATAATTTGAAAGCTTTTAAAAACTTAAACTCTTTCATAATAACATTTAGCTTAAAACACATTATGCACAAACCCTTTCTTCGTATCCTTATTCTATAAGATTTTTTCCATTTAAAATTTTTAAAATTTGTAAACATTTTGTTCAGACAAATATATTAGACTGGACCAACACAGGGTCACTTCTTGACTGATGGGAAGGTCTTCAGGTGCAATAACACATGGAGCTGTTGTCTCCTGTGGTAGGAATGCTGCCTTCTGCAGCCTCTACAAAGGACCTGCTTGAGGTTCTTCCTGAGATGTTGGCCTTTTCATACATATGTTCATAGGTGTTTGCTTGGGTCCTTTTTTCATCATAGATTTGCTAGCAAGCAGCAAATACACCATGAACACTGCTCTCTATTAGTGAACACCTTTGGGTGTTGGGTTTTCAAACATTTTTTTTCTCAACCATTTGTGAGATAGCAATCATAGTAACACCAGACTGAGTGAGTCCTGTTCTCTCTCAGAAGGAAGCTGACCACTGACCGCCTGTCTCACTGGCACCACTCTTAGTCATAGAGTTTAAGTGTTATTACAGAAGGATCAGCAAGATGCCTGAAGGGCTAACTCCCAAAGAACAGTAAGAGACATGGGTTCCAACCTCCAGCTCCCCATTACTTTGTAGAAGTATAAAACCTTGTCTTTTCAACTGCCTGCCCAGGTTAATCCTTGCTGTACCTGTGCTTGGAGCTATAATGAGTAAGGCACAGATACACAGAGTACTGTGGAAACCAAGGCAATTCTTGACGTAGAGGCCACAAAAAATTTAAAAAGGCTAAAAGGAGGCATTGATGCCTAAACTGAAACTCAACAAATGAGTTGAAATTTGCCTGACCAAAGGTGAAGTTGGGGAGGGGATGTGGAGTCAGCATTCAGGACAAAGGCATCTCAGAATCACGGCGTGGTAGAGAGGAAGGGAGCCAAATAGAGTAACTATTGTGTGTGTGTGTGTGTGTGTGTGTGTGTATAGTGTATATATATATATATTGCATATATATATGAGATATACACTCACATGCATATACATACATGCATATATATATAAATTTAAACATATATATTTGAAAAAGAGAAGGGGTGGGAAGATAGATAGGTCTTCCATCTGCTGGTTCACTCCCCAAATGACCCCAAAAGGCTGGGGTTGGGGCTGAGCCAGGCCAGAGCCAGGAGCCAGGAGCTTTCTCTGGGTCTCCCACGTGGGTGCAGCAGCCTATCCTCTGCCGCTTTTTGAGGTGCATTAGCAGGGAGCTGGATTGGATGTGGAGCAGCCAGGACTTGAACTTCTACCCATATGGGATACTGGCATTGCAGGCGAAAGCTTAATATTCTGTGCTACAGTGTTGACCCCTAGAATCCCTTATGTACATTGCACTAATCCTTTCTTAGTTTCTTCTGTGGCACTTTATTTGCATTTTATATCTAAGGATTCCTGTTCACTTCAAGTTGTAGTGGACCTGATGCTACACCTGTGACTTATGCTCTGCTCCCACTAACTACTTTTAGCAGCTCTATTGTAATCTTAAAGGGCCACTGTTACTTAGGGAGTCTATGGTGTGTGTGTGTGTGTGTGTGTGTGTTTTTGACAGGCAGAGTGGACAGAGAGAAAGGTCTTAGACATTATTTTAGCAAAACCTTTATTTTCTTATGTTTTAAAAGATGACTTTTTAAAGATTTATTTGAAAGTCAGAGTTACATAGAAAGAGAAGGAGAGACAGAAAGATCTTCCATCCGCTGGTTCACTCCCCAGTTGGCCATACCGGCTGAAACTGTGCTGATCCAAAGCCAGGAGCCTCCTCCCAGCCTCCCACACAGGTGCAGGGGCCCAAGGACTTGGGACATCTTCTACTACTTTCTCAGGCCATAGCAGAGGGCTGGATTGGAAGTAGAGCAGCCAGAATTCGAACTGGCACCCACATGGGATTCCAGCACTGCAGGCAGTGGCTTTACCTGATACACCACAGTGCTGGCCCCAAGATGGCTTCTTGTTAGTAGCACCTGTGGTGCATTTAAAGCACGAGTACGTACACAAAACTTCACGCGTATTTTCAGAACTGTGTATTTCTGGTCAAATGAAAAAAATAAGAAACTGGCTTTTGCTCTGCTGGATGACCTTGAACAAATTGTTTACTTGTTCTGTCACGTACTTCTGGCTATAAAACTGAGATGAGGGTGATAGTCCTGATACAACCAAATCATTTTGATATTGTAGGGAATTAATGAACTGGTTGTAAAATATTTTGTTCTGCTTAGATTACCTAAATAGATGATGTTACCATTAATATTATATATTATCTTCAACACAGTGGACTAGCTAATGATGCCATTGTATTATCTAATATTTGATTTCTTTTAATTAAAATTACATGTGTTATTGGTATGCATGTTGCAATCTTGTCCTCCTGCAAATGGCAACTGAGTATTAACACAAAATTTCAAATTATGCATAATTACAAAATTTGCAAGAATTTATCAGCACCAGGGAAAAAGAAGGAATAAGAAAATGTTCATTAAGACTCAGGAATTTCAGGGACTGGTGCTGTCCATAGAAAGTTAAGCCTTCACTTGTAGTACTGGCATCCCATATGGGTGCTGGTTTGAGACCTGGCTGCTCTACTTCAGATCCAGTTCCCTGCTAATGCATCTAGATCAGCAGCAGAAGATGGTCCCAAGTCTTGGGCCTCTGCACCCATGTGGGAGACTCAGAAAAAGCTCCTGACTTCTGCCTTCTGCCTGGCCCAGCTCCTTCTATCACTGCCATTTGTGGAGTGAACCGGTGGATGGAAGATATCTCTCTTTCTCTCTCTCCTTAAAAAAAAAAAAAAGACTCAGGAATTCCAGTCACAGTATTTCAAAAAAAATTAGATTATTTGATTTATGATATCTGTAATCTTTACATATTCATTTTCATCCAAGGATGGTTGAGTCTTCTCAAGTGTAGTTTGTAGTGGCAAGAAGTCCAGAAATTAATAAAACAACCTCGGAGACCGGGTTTATGGTACAGAGGATTAAAGTGCTGCCTACGTTGCTGGTACCACATATCATGGCATCCGTTCAAGTTCTGGCTGCTCCACTTCTGATGCAGCTATCTGCTAATGTGCCTGGGAAAACAGCGAAAGATGACCCAAGTGCTTAGGTTCCTGCCACTCACATGGGAGACTGATTGAGTTCCAGGCTCCTAGCTTTGACCTGCCCATCCCTGGCCATAGTGGTCATTCGGGGAGTGGACCAGCATATGGAAGATTCTTCTCTGTCTCTCTGTCTTTCTCTAACTCTGACTCTGATTCTACTTTTCAAATAAATAAATCTTTTTAAAAAATCAGCTGTATTCACAATAGCATTAAAACATACTTTAAAACAATTTTTTAAATAAAGCGCACAAGAGTAGTATTGAAAACAACAAAATGTTTTTTGAAAAAATGAGAGATCTAAATCCATGGAAAGATGTGACATGTTTATAGATCAGAAGGTTTCATATTGTTAAAACTGTATTAAGCCCCACATTAATCTATACATTAAGCACACTATCAAAGATCTTGCTGGATTTTTGTTGTTGTCATTGTAGATTTTCACAAGCTGATCCTAAAATCACACAGTAGTATTAGGGAGCCAGAGTTACCAAACTACAATGAAAAAGAAGGTCAGAATGGGAGGACTGACACTTAGCAATTTTAATGATACTCCAGAACTACAGTAATGGAGACAACAGGCGTTAGCATAAAGGTCTACACATCAGTGGAATAGAATTGAGAGTCCAGAAATGTACTTTCACAGTCAACAGATTTTCAACAAGTGTACTAGGACTGTGAAATCAGGAAATAAAAGACATGTTAATGTTTTTTTGTTTGAGCAACTATATATTCAAAGAATGTTTAGACCTCTACCTCGCACCAAGCACAAAAATGAACTCAAATCACATTATAGCTAGAGCTATAAACTCTTAGAGGCAAGTAGCAAAGTAAGTTTAGGAAAACTTGGTTTTCCTTGGTTAGGTAATGGTTTCTTAGATATTACATTAAAAACATAGTCAACAAAGAAATTAAAAAAACTCAAGCTTTGCTTATGGGAATTAAGTACAAGTACTTTGGAAAACAGTTTGGTAGTTCCTTTAAATATTAAAGATACAGTTACCATATGTCCCAAGAAATATGAAAGCATTGCTATGTAAAAGCTGGTACACAGATGTTTCTGGCAGTATTATTCATCAAAAAGTACAAGTAACCCAAATGTCTATTGATGAATGGATAAATAAAATATGATATATCCATATACTTGAATACTGCTTGGCAACAAAAGTGGACAAAATACTTATACATGCTATCACATGGGAGAATGTTGAACACATTATGCCAATTAAAAGAGGCTAGACACAAAAATCATATATTGTATGATTCCTTGTATAAGAAAAATTCTTCAAATTTATATGAAGAGAAAGTAGATGAATAGTTGCATAGGACTGGAGCTGGGGGTGGAAATGGGGATTAACTGGTAATGGATATGAAGTTTTTCTTTGGGTTGGTGTAATTTTCTAAAATTGTGTTAGTGACAGCTTTTGAATTTGACAGTCTGTTGATTTGAACACTTCAATGGGTAAATGTCATGGTATGTGACAACTTAATGGAACTGTTTTTAAAACCAAGGTATTTCATAGTGGTCAGTAAAATGACAGAAAGCAAGAGTTTTTGAATTGAGCTTTGTATTTCATAGAGATATCTTCAGGGCTGCCTTGGGTATTCAGGGGCCTCCTTTGAACTTCTATATAGATTCCAGTTCCAGATAGGATTTTGATTGGGAAGTGGATTGTACTGCCTTTAAAAAATAAAATGGGAGGCCAACGCCACGGCTCAATAGGCTAATCGGTCCTTCTGTGGCGTCGGCACCCGGGTTCTAGTCCCGATCGGGGCGCTGGATTCTGTCCTGGTTGCCCCTCTTCCAGTCCAGCTCTCTGCTGTGGCCTGGGAAGGCAGTGGAGGATGGCCCAAGTGCTTGGGCCCTGCACCCGCATGGGAGACCAGGAGGAAGCACCTGGCTCCTGGCTTCAGATCAGCGCAGCGTGCCAGCCATAGCAGCCACTTCGGGGGTGAACCAATGGAAAAGGAAGACCTTTCTCTCTCTCTCTCTCTCTCTCTGTCTAACTCTGCCTGTCAAAAAAATAAATAAATAAAATTGAAGCAGTTACTTAACATTCATCTGTTCTCAAGGATTAGTCTTAGCAAAAAACATTTTTTAAAAAAGATCAGTTTATTCATTCATTTAATTTATTTCTATGTGCCTTGTATTTTTCTAGGCATTAGGAGTTACAGTAATAAACATAGAATAAAATTTTACAAGAAAAGTTTTTTTCTCATGCAACGTTTGTTGTGATGGGACACACAATCAGTGAACAACCAAAATAAATAAAATTTCAAGCAATGATAAAGCCCATTTTTGTCTTTATACATGGTAAGTCCATGTAACTATTAAAATAATTTTCCTTTAAAAATGTAGGTTGTATGTATCTGATCACAATGAAGTAGAAATTATTTTTCTTTTGCATTTTGAGTTTTTCGTATAATCTGCTATATTGTTTTCACTTATTAACCGCATCTTTTTAATTTTTTGCTGGTTGCTCTAGAGTTTACAATTTTTATCTGTAATTTACTGTTATGTAGCTTTTAAATCTTTTTGTAAAAGATGCTTTAAGCAGTGTATATTCATTTCAGTCTTTCTCCTCATTCTATTACTGTCTTATGTTTTATAGTTATATGGATATAGTAATCTCTACATTTTTTAAAAAGGCTTATTTATTTATTTGCAAGACAGAGCTACAGAGAGGCAGAGGCAGAGAGAGAGAGGTCTTCCATCAGCTGGTTCACTCCCCAAATGGCTGCAGTGGCTGGAGCTGTGCTGATCCGAAGCCAGGAGCTTCTTCTGGGTCTCCCACGTGGGTGCAGAGGCCCACAGACTTGGGCCATCCTCTACTGCTTTCCCATGCCATAGCAGAGAGCTGGATCAGAAGTGGAACAGCTGGGATTTGAACCAGCACACATATGAGATGCTGGCACTGCAGACTGGGGTCTTAACCTGCTATGCTACAGCACTGTCCCAATCTCTACATTTTTAATTTTGCTTTTAGCTTTCAGTTATCTTTTAAAAAGCTTAAAAGCACAAATCCAGTTAAATTTATATATTTTCCTAAATTCACGATGTACAGTGCTCTTTAATCTTTTTCACCATGTTTTCACCTGATAACATTTTCCATTTTTCTCTTTCTAGCTTTTTTCTTTGTGACGTTGAAGTCTTCTGAACACAAACTCTCTTTTGTTTGGTTTTAAAAAGTTTGGTTCCATTTTGAATGACTTTTTCATTGCATGTAGACTACCAGAAAAACAGTTTAGTTTTTATTCTGAATGTGAAGATGTTCTTCCACCAGCTTCTGGTTTGTATTCTTTCTCATGAAAAGTTAACGGTAACTCTTGTGTCTTCCCTGTGTATATTTTTTTCTTCCCCCTGGCTCCTACCCACTGCTCTGTAAGAATTTCTATTTATCACTGGTTTTCAGGTATTTCATTATTGTGTGTCTTTTTAAAAAATTCTGTTTGAAATTTGTTGATTTTCTCTCTACCCACCCTCCCTCATTTATATTCGAGTTGTTATTTTTTAAGTAATTTGGCAAATTTTAAATAGTGTATCTTCAATACCTCCTTCTGTGCCTTTGATGACTTGTGTGTTGTGTTGCTTGTTGTTGGCCTTGTTTACTGAGACTGTTTCAGCTCCTCCCCACCAACTGCAGCCATGGTTCAGTTGGTATCGTTTCTATTCCCCTGACTTCAAACTCACCAATCTTTTATTTCATTTCAGGTGCTTTTAACTCTAGGTGTTTGTTCTATTTTGTATGTTTTCATGTAGATCCACTGTCCTTGAGGCTCTTCAAATTCTCTAATGTCTATCTGTGCGCATAGTTAATATGTGAAAGTTCACTGGAAGCCCTGAGTATTCCATTTTCTCTTTGATTGCTGCATCTCTTTACATGGTTTGCTTTTTCTCCTGGTTGAGCATGCATTTTCCTTTAAAAAGTATATTCTTGCAGCAAACTACATTACACATCAACCTGCAATGATCAAGCCTGGCTTTGAGGTTTTTTGTTCTTGTGTTGTGAATAGTAGTCTTCCTTGCTGGGTTTATTTAACTCTAATGCCAGCATGTGGGCTTCCATGGTTTCTGCTGAATGCACAGGCATGGACTGAACTGTCCATGGGGCTCTGATGCCTTCCAGCCCTGTGTGCTCTAGCAGTTGCTCATGCAATGTCATGGCAGTCATATACAGCTTGGCATTTAGAGTCCAGGGGGTGCATATGCAGATTTCTGAACTTCAGCCTTAAAACCCTTTCCTTTTTGCGTTTTTCGTGCAAATTCCCCTGACTTCTCCTCATCTGACAAAATTATGTAGCCTGTCTTCCATGGTATGCTTGGTGCTTAGGGATGCCAGTGTAGTGACAGAAAACACTTGTTTCTCCTGTTTTCTTTTGTTTTTCCATTGTTTACTGCAGGAAGGCTGGTCTAGTGCTAGTTACTCCACACTGACTGGCCACGCCTTCTTTGTTGCGATTGTTTGTTGTTTCCTTTGTTAATGCAATGACTTCCCTCTGCCATACCATATTCCCATATCTCTCCCTACCTTGTCATATTTCCATATCTAGAACAAATTCTGATGCATAGTAAGTACTTAGTAAGTGCTGGCTGAATACGTTAGCCTGCAGTTAATCTTTGTTCAGTCGCTCCTTCGCTGTCTCCAGTGTGCATTTCAGTGTGCCTTAATCTCCCCTAGTCTTAAACAGCCACCTCTAGACCTGCTGATGTTTAATCTTCACCCTGCTTCAGTCTTGACTTCACCCAGCAGCAGCTCCCTTGCATTTGTCCTCACCAGCCTTACTTAAGGGTCACTGTTGCTGCGATCAGTGAACCTGTCTCAGCCCTAATCCCCCTTGATTCCTAATGGCATTGGACACTCTTGACACTTGTGGAAATCTCTCTACCCTTGATTTTCTTGATGCAATAGGTTTCTACTTCCTTTCTTTCAGGGTGTCCCCTACTCATCTGGCTTCTTTTTCTCTTACCAGGCACTCTTGGGGTACTGTCTATGGTCTTTGTCTAATTCCTCACATTGTTATGTAGCACTCTCAGATGCGTCCATCACATAAATTGCCCTCTGGAAGCTGGTGTTTTTAAAATGCATATTTTCATGGCCACACACTCTTAGGAGTTTCAAATTGAGGTAGAGGTCTGGCTGTTGACTTCCTTGTCCCTCAGGCTCGCAATCTCAGTGTGCTCCGTATTGAAATAACCATTGCTCTTACCCCTCTGACATTCTCGTTTCTCAAGATTGCAGCTTACTTAGCTCTCTCTGATTCTGACGGTCTTCTCCTGATTCTTCAGCACATTCTGTGCTTTATCTTTCTTAACACCTAGAGTCTTGGTTTTGAAAGAGCCTTGGAATGCACTGGCAGGGCCCCACGTCTGTTTCCCTCACTGAAGGAAGTTCTTTTTAAAATTTGTACTTGAGAAGCAGAGAGGGACACGAAGCGAACACGCTCCCATTCACTGGTTCCCTCCCCAAATGCTTGCAAGAGCCAGTTGTGAAGCTGGGAGCTGAGAACTGTACCCGGGTCTCCTGTGTGAGGAGCAGGCACCTATCACTTGAGCCAAACTGTTGCCTTCTCGGGAAGTCACTAGTGTTGGCAGAAAGCTGGAGTGGCGCATCCAGCACATGGGACACAGGCATCCCAACCAGCACCCTACCTGCTAGGCTGCATGTCAGACTTGAATTTCTTTGATGGCAGGAATAGTTGTTCTCAGTAAGTGCTTAGCATATATTTATGGATGGGCACAGGAAGTGAATACTTCTTTCATTGAATGTGAGATGTAGTTTATTCTTCTGCTTTTGAGCAATACATACATGTACTGCGTTTTAGTAATTTCTGGGAATAGCTGTGGTACTGAATGGCAGGTCATGGCAGCCCGGAAGCAGTAACAAACTCGATGTTTCACGGCAACCTCAGGAATGAGGTGTGTCTGTGCCTGTGGGCTGTAGATGCATTCACCCCTCTGCCTTAAAAAGTAACCAGGATTTAGGAGCACACAGTTTCAGACAGTGGTATTTGCAGATTGACTTGAACCCCAGGATACAGGTAGCGTAAATGCAGGAGAGTGTTTGGGCTTTTTGTGTTGTTTTTCTCATATTAATGATGAGTGTCTGGGCTAACCCTGGAGCCAGAGCTCCTTGGTTTTAAATTCCAGTTCTGCCAAGTTTTACCTTTCTATGTTTCAATTCCCTTGCCTGTGAATTGGGGGTAGTGATAAAATACGCCTTCTGAGAGGGAATGTTTCAAAGCACTGAAAGTGGGACTGGTACACAATAATGGTTGTTTAGGGGGTTGGGGAATACTTAAACCATGCTGAGGCTTTTTTGACACCTCCGTCTTACAGACTCAAAGCTGAGATGTGAACAGCTGGGTGTTCTTCAGGGCCTCTCATGTAACAACAGTGGTCTCTTGGTCTCACCCATGCCCAACTGCTTGCTCTCTGACCACCAGTTCTCCCTAATATCACAGGGCAGACCCCACTTTGGGGCTTTCCTGCCGTGGGTCCTTGGGAGGACTTCTGTAAGAAAAGCAACATGACAGGAAGAGAGAGCCCTTTAGACACATAGAAAATGAATGTTTGGAATCTACATTTTAGAGAAGAGAATGTTTAGAATTCAATTCAGGCTGCACATCACCTGGTGGGCTTTAAAAATTATAGATGACGGCCGGCGCCGTGGCTCAATAGGCTAATCCTCCACCTAGCGGTGCCGGCACACTGGGTTCTAATCCCGGTCGGGGCACCGGATTCTGTCCCGGTTGCCCCTCTTCCAGGCTAGCTCTCTGCTATGGCCCGGGAGTGCAGTGGAGGATGGCCCAAGTGCTTGGGCCCCGCACCCGCATGGGAGACCAGGAGAAGCACCTGGCTCCTGGCTTCAGATCGGCGCCGTGCGCTGGCCGCAGCGGCCATTGGGGGGTGAACCAACCGCAAAAGGAAGACCTTTCTCTCTGTCTCTCTCTCTCTCGCTGTCCACTCTGCCTGTCAAAAATAATAAAATAAAAAATTTTAGATGTCTGGGTCTTACCTCAGACTAATTAAATCAGAATTGTCGCTCCCCGTCTTCGTGGAGGAACGACACAGGACCCTGCGCTGTTCTTTTGTCTGCTCGGCCCTCCCCGGGTTTGCTGCTGGTTCTTCCCGGGTTGGCTACTATCCCTTCCACCTCCGTGGAAGGGCAGTTCCCCCTGGCCACATTCCCCACTTCCGCAGGGGAGCGGCACACCGCCGGCCGGTTCTCTCGGGGGCTGCACGGGTGTTCCTTCAGCTAGATGTTCCCCATAGATGTTCCTGGTGCATGCCGTCTCTCTCCTCCTTTATAGTCCTCCTCCGCCAATCCCAACTCGGCTGCCCACACGCCGAGTACGCTGCTCTCCAATCAGGAGCAAGTCCTACAGTTAATTGGTTGAACTGGAGGCAGCTGTGCGGAAGCTGTTTACTTCTCTCCCAGCGCCATATTGTGGGAGAGCAGATGCACAGAATAAGTCTTAATTCGAGTAACTCAGTCCAGTCCGGATTGCTCCCCACAGATCCCCCTTTCTTTTTATTTTTTTAGCGTTGATACGCGCCTGTCTTCGGTGTCCCGCAGCACACACTCTGCTCTACTTGCTAGAGTTGCCACAGTCTCTTACAAGTCCTATCAGGCAAACCGAATCCGGGTCCTCTCTTCGCCATGTTGTGAGGAGGTTTTTAGGCGCTGATGCGTGCCTGTGTTCGGTGCCCTGCAGCGCATGCTCTGCTCTGCTAGAACTGCCTGCAGGTGTTTACAAAACCTGTCAGGCAAACCGAATCCAAGCCTTCTCATTGCCGTATTGTGGGGGAGACTTATTAGTGTTGGTTCGTGCCTATCTTCGGTGACCTGCAGCTCATACTCTGGTCGAGCTTCTTGCTGGCGCTTACCGCCTTAAATCAGGCAGACCGAATCCAAGCTTAATATTGTTGTATTGTGGGGAAGCCTTACTGATGTTAATTCGTGCCTGTCTTCGGTGACCTGCGGCGCATAAGCTGCTAGCTGCCCGCAGGTGCTCATCGCCTCACTTGATTAGGCAGACCGAATCCAAGCTCTCACATTGCAGTGTTGTAGGGAGGCCTTTTTATTTCTCTATTTCTCTATCTCCGGGCATTCCTATTTCTCCCATTTTACTTCTATCTGCCAACATTCCCATTTCTCTCACTCCACTTCCAAACTTCTGTTTCTCTTATCCCCGCAGCTTTCCGGCACCTCGCCCCGCCGGCGGGTTCCCGGCTCTGCGCCGCTTCAGCCCGCGCGCCTCTCTCATCTGCGCAGCTTCCCGGCTTTGCGCGGCTCGGCTTCGCGCGCTCCGCGGTCTCCACGCTTAACCCTTTCGCGTCTGAACCACAGCCTCGCGCCAGCGTTCCCTATCTATTCACGCCCCGTGCTCTCTCTGCACGCGGCGGCTTCCGCGAGTAACACAGCGTAGCTCACGTGTCCGCCACTAGCATTCAATCTAAGTTCCCCGGGCTAGCCTGGCGAATTCAACCCAGCGTACGTCTCCGCCCCACGGTTTGGCTTCCCGTCCTTTGCTCCCCGGGCTAATCAGACGGATCCCAACCTGGCTCACGTTTCAGCTTCTGGTTTCAACTTTTCGCCCCCTATTCCCGGGCTAACTTGAGAACCCCAAAGTGGCTTCCGTTTCCGCCTCGGCCTGCCCCCCGCGGCTTCAATTTCTCTAACATTTTTCTCTACCCGGTATGTTTCCCCAAGCTTTCCTCCAACAATATTCCTCCCTCATTTCTCCTGGCCTCTCCCCACAGTCCACGTCCGAGTCTGTTTGTTCTAGCTTTCACTTTCGCTTCTGACCTTAGAGATTTCTCCCAGCTTCCCCCGTAGTCCGTATCTGAATCTATGCCTAGGCTTTCAATAGCTTCTTCCGGCACCTTTCTTGTCCGGCTTTCCCCTAGGCTCTTCGCTAGTCTCTCTCTCCGGTATTTTCCTGCTTCTTCCCGTTTCTTCCCGTTTCTTCCCTCCTAAGTTTGCTATCCATCCTAAGTTTCCTATCCGAGCTAGGTTTCCTATCCGAGTCACGTTTCCTAT
This sequence comes from Oryctolagus cuniculus, assembly GCF_051225735.1. Classification (NCBI taxonomy): domain Eukaryota; kingdom Metazoa; phylum Chordata; class Mammalia; order Lagomorpha; family Leporidae; genus Oryctolagus; species Oryctolagus cuniculus. Next base: position 95,125,294 of record NC_142878.1, on the reverse strand, counting down.
CCGAGCTAGGTTTCCTATCCGAGTCACGGCACCATTATGTCGCTCCCCGTCTTCGTGGAGGAACGACACAGGACCCTGCGCTGTTCTTTTGTCTGCTCGGCCCTCCCCGGGTTTGCTGCTGGTTCTTCCCGGGTTGGCTACTATCCCTTCCACCTCCGTGGAAGGGCAGTTCCCCCTGGCCACATTCCCCACTTCCGCAGGGGAGCGGCACACCGCCGGCCGGTTCTCTCGGGGGCTGCACGGGTGTTCCTTCAGCTAGATGTTCCCCATAGATGTTCCTGGTGCATGCCGTCTCTCTCCTCCTTTATAGTCCTCCTCCGCCAATCCCAACTCGGCTGCCCACACGCCGAGTACGCTGCTCTCCAATCAGGAGCAAGTCCTACAGTTAATTGGTTGAACTGGAGGCAGCTGTGCGGAAGCTGTTTACTTCTCTCCCAGCGCCATATTGTGGGAGAGCAGATGCACAGAATAAGTCTTAATTCGAGTAACTCAGTCCAGTCCGGATTGCTCCCCACACAGAATCCCTGTTGGTTAAGGGTCAGGTACTTAGCAAAGCTCTCTGGTGATTCAAACATATCTGTGGTAGACAACCATGGACATAGAGCTGGAATTGGGCTCATTTATTATCTTGTTCCTCCAGATTTTCTTAAGGGATTGCCTTATCCAGAGTAGATCTCATAGTGTTTTCCATGTGCTTGGACCAGAGGATTTTTTTGCTCTGTAGCTTTGCAAACCACTGTTTGCTGGCAAGGGATGAACACTATGCAAGGTGAGGCAGGAGCCAGCATGTCTCAAAGAGTTTAAAATTTTATAGAAAAGCATATCCGAATATTCATTATGGTTGGTTTGAACAGAAATTCTGCCACAGTAGATACTACCAATAGTATCTTGACTTCTTGAATTTTTATTTTATCTATTTTCACTACCCACTATTTAGTTGTTAATGTCATATTTACTATTGTTAATGTCATATTTACTATTGTTAATGTCATATTTACTATTGATATTCTGATTTTTAATGCATATGCATAGTGAATGGAAGAGGAATTGAAGGGTATTGAGAGTTTGGTTTTGGAGAAGGAATGTCTTTCTCTTTTTTTCAGACATCCTTTTTAGCTATACCAGGGCATGTTATTCTTAACAAGGAAGGTAGATTTCTGGTATCTAATCATCATAATCACTTGTAGCAGTACTGCCATTAAGTGTCACTCGTCTTGAGAGAGAAGCATAACACTTAATTTTAGGCAGAGTTACCGTAATGTGCTTCTGTGTTAGTTTTGTGATCTATGAATGGGCCTTTTGTAAAAATTCATTCAACACATGTTCATGGATCTTGTTCATTGTGCCAGTTAAATTCTAAATGCTTGGGAAACATCAGTGAGCCAAACAAATTCCTGTTCTCATTGAGCTTTTACTTAGTGGCAGGGTATGGGGGCAGAGAATAAATACTAAACAGTTTGTTGTCTGGTGCTAAATGCACTGGGACAACAATAGGAGCAAGCGCAGGGGTGGGGTTGCATGAGCTGCAGTTTAACCTGGGTGACCCAGAGATGCCTCTTAGAGGTGCTGCTGTTTCAGGATGAGTAGGGATGGGGGAGCTTCACCTTGGCCTAGAGTGGAGCCAAAGGAAAGCTGCATAGATGACAGGAACTGTGCCTTGGATCCTTTCATGAGGATCTCCTTTTTACTTAAGAAGGGTACCTTCAGAACAGGAACTGGAAAGATGACTGACTGCTCCACTGGTGCGTGTGGGAATTCAGAATGGAAGCAGGGGACTAGGACAGGAGATGGAATTAAATTAGGGGTCAGCACAGGGGTGTTGATGGTGCAGGAGATGGGATTAAATTAGGGGTCAGCACAGGGGTGTTGATGGTGAAAGCAGAGGAACAGTGAGTGGCTATGCAGTAACCCAGAGAGAAGGGGACAGTGCCAAGGGCTGGTTTGGTAGGGATGTATTTGGTGACACAGCTGGCAGCATTGTGCAGTAAACTTGGGGTCTGAAGAGTAGTCCCAGGTACCTCCAAGCTGTGGCCATTAGTTCAGGTCATGTGGAATTTTACTTCTTTCTTGATGAGCAGTTACAACATAATTTGGTAGCTTTTGAAAATTATCCTATATTTAGATCATTCTTTATTTTTAAATGCTTAGTGACAATATCTATAGCTATTTACATTTTCTTAAGATTTCAAGGGTAAGGATTTTAAATAAAGCTCTAGTTCAAAAATAGCCTCAATTTTTTGAAGCTTTAATTATTTAAAGCTCAATAGGTAGATCATTTAGGCCATTTTCCTTACTTTAGTACTGTACATAAAGTATTCCTATTTAATGAACATTTAACTTACTGGTAAAATTTGCTAATCAAATTGTCAGACTCTGTTAAATGGCTTGTCAAAATGTTTTTTTTTTTAGCAGTTATTCCTGTCTATGTAATGCTGTGGATTCCTCTAACTCATTTTTCCTGATAATTTTGTTAAGTGACTGTATTCAGCAAGCAGTTATTAAAAAACTTTATTATAAAAATAAACTCATTGTAGAAAATTAGTAAAGCATTAGAAGCTTTGTATGGTAAAAAATAAAAATAAGCCCAGCCACAATTTTACCTCTTTTTAAAATAGACTTTTTAATTTATGTTTATATTTTATTGTTTGAGAGCCAGAGGGACCACATGAGACAGACAGGGCTCCTGTCCTCTGCTTCTTTCTCCACGTGCCCAGAACAGCCATGGCAAGACCGGAACCGGGAGCCAGGAACTGAATCCAGGTCTTCGATGTGAGTTGCAGTGATGAAACCCAATCTGGGTGTACATTAGCAGAAAGCTGGAATCTGGAATCTGGACTGCAGCTAGGGCTTAACCCAGGTTGTGGGATGTGGATTTTGGAGCTATTAGGCCAAATGCTTCCCCTAGGCTTTACTTTATAGAGCATTTTTTGGTTCCCAGCAAAATTGTGGGGAAGGTACAATGAATTCTCATCTACCCTGTACTCCTGCACACACATAACCTACCATGTTATCAGTATCCCCCACACATGGAGTGGACCTGCATCAACATATCATTACCACGGAAAGTCCATAGTGCACATTAGAATTCACTATTGCTGTTGTACTTTCTGTTGGTTTGGACAAACTTCAGGAGCACTTATCTACTGTGACAGTAGTTTCTTGTCTTAAAAATCCTCCATATTCTGCTTATTCATCCCTTCTGCCCTCCAATGCCTGGCAACCACCAATCTCTTAACTCTGATTTTTTTCCCTAGACTTATATAATTGGAGTCACCCAGTGGGTAAACTTTTTACACTACCTTCTTTCACTTTGTACTATGCATTTAAGTTCCTCAATGTGTTTTCATGACTTGATAATCCAGTATTTTTTGTGCCAAATAGGATTCCTTTGGCTGAATGTACCAAAGTTTCACCTACTGCAGGACCTCTTGGTTGCTTCCAAGATTTGGCGATTAGGAATAAGGCTGCAATAAACATTTGTGGGCAGCTTTCTGTATGGGCCTGTTTGCACCTCCTCTGTGTAATCATCAAGGAATTTGATTGCTGGGTGGAAGTGTATGAGGTGGTTTAGCTTTCAAGAAACCACAAAACCTCCTTCTAAAGTGGCTGCACATTTCTCATTCCTGCGAGCAATACGTGAGCCTTTGAGTTGCTTCACTTCCTCCCTAGCACTCGGTGAGGTCAGAGTTCTGGATCTTTCCTGTTCAAATAGTTGTGTAGTGAGTGATATGTTGTTTTAAACCTCACTGATGACAAATGATTTATAACATCTTTATAATATGTTATATATCTTTATAATATAATATATGCTTATTTTTCTATCTATAGACTTAAAGTGTCTGTTAGATCTTTGACCTGTTTTGCAGTTAATTAAGGTTCCAGCAAAATTAGTTAATTGTTTGAGGCAACCACTGTTAACAGGTATTATTTCGTTCCTTTATATTTCTCTGCTTTTTGGTATGGATGGTTGAGATTTGGGGTAAATATCATTTTGTGGCCATGTTCCCCTCTTAAAATCACAATGAAATCTTTTCCTGTTTTGTTAACCATGCTTTTGGCCCTTGTAAGAGCTTTTAAATGTAATGAGATCTGGCAGTCACCTATTAGAAAATGTTCTTGTATTGTGCGTAAAATGGTGCATTAGTATTTTAGAAGTTGAATCTGAAGCAGAGTTGCAGGGACTCGAACCAGGCACGCTAAAATGGGATGTGGGTCTCAAATGTTCACCCTTGTGCTATTTTTAAGAGTACATCCTATGGCCCAAGTGCTTGGGCCCTGCACCCCATGGGAGACCAGGATAAGCACCTGGCTCCTGGCTTCGGATCAGCGCAGTGTGCCGGCCACAGTGCACGGGCCGCAGCGGCCATTGCGGGGTGAACCAACGGAAAAGAAAGACCTTTCTCTTTTCTCTCTCTCTCTCTCTCACTGTCCACTCTGCCTGTCAAAAATAAATAAATAAATAAATAAAACATTCTCCTGATTCCTAAGTGAAGTAGTTTTCCAGCATCCATGATCTCTTAATGAATTTGTTTCTAATTTTCTACTAGAGATATTTTTGTAAATAGTTCTATAAATACAAGTACTAGGTCTGCCTTTGTACAATGTATTATGAGTTTGTGCAAATGATAATTTGGAAAAGTCGTTGAATGTCTAGTGTGAAGAACTCTGGTGTTGTCTGACAATGGATTTGAAAGGTGTCCAATATCAGACGTTCTGACTTCAAAAGAGATGGATACAAAATCACTCAGAAAAGCACTCCCTTTCCTAAGAACTCACTTACTGTAATGGACTTCACTACTGTAACCTGGGGACCAGAGAAAGCACTCACTCGTGGAGCAGTGATGTGCCATGAGGGTCAGATCAGCCTACTGTTAGCATCCACTGTCCACAACCAGGTTGTTTTTGGTGAGTGGGGGTGAGGGAGGATGAAGTATGGAGGGGTGTGTGTTTGCCTTTCTTAGAGAATTAGAGTTTTAAGCAAACAGATTCGGTTTTTTTCCTCTATAACTTATGCTGCATACATCTTTCATAAATATATAAACCCTTATTGGCCAGCACTGTGGCGCAGTGGGTTAATGCCCTGGCCTGAAGCACCAGCATCCCATATGGGCGCTGGTTCTAGTCCCGGCTGCTCCACTTCCGATCCAGCTCTCTGCTATGGCCTGGGAAAGCAGTGGAAGATGCCCAAGTCCTTGGTCTCCTGCACCCACGTGGGAACCCCCGAGGAGGCTCCTGGCTTCAGATCAGCTCAGCTCTCTCTCAAAACACAAAACACACAACCCTTATCAAGCCCATTTACACTTTTAATCTGAACCATTTCTAGTTTGAACTCATTCCCTCTGAAAGAGTGATAGTACTTGCCCTGATAGGAAGCTGCCAGTATCTTCAGTGTTTGTAGGAGTGCTCAATTCAGGCATATTCATCATTGTGTACAAATTGGTTGAGCTGGCATTGTGGCATATCTAGTGAAGCCACTGCCTGCAACGCTGGCATCCCCTATGGTCTGAGTTCCATCTGTTAAGCTTCCTATCCAGCTCCTAGCTAATGGCCTGGGGAAAAGCAGATGACCCAGGTGTTGGCCCATGCCACCCACATGGGACACCTGGATTAATCTCCTGGCTTTGGCTTGTGCCAGGGCTGGCCATTTTGGCCATCTGTGAAGTGAACCAATAGATCAAAGATCTGTCTCCATCTCTCCCTCTCTAACTTTTTCAAAATAATTAAGTAAATACAAAACAACCTTGAATTATACCCAGTTTACTCTTCCATTTTCTAGAGCAATAATATTTCTAGTCTTTGTGTTGAACTCTTTTTCAAAATTTATTTATATGTTTTAATATTAATTTGAAAGGCAGAGTTAGAGAGAGAGAGCGCCAAGAGCGAGCACTTTCATCCATTGGTTCACTCCCCAAATGGCTGCAGTGGCCAGAGCTGGGCCAATCAGAAGCCAGGAGCTTCTTCTGGGTCTCCCACGCAGGTGCAGGGGCCAAGGTACTTGGTCCATCTTCCTCTGCTTTCCCAGGTGCATTAGCAGGGAGCTGGATCAAAAGTAGAGCAGCCAGACTTGAACTGGCACCCATATGGGATGCTGGTGCTATAGACAGCAGCTCAACCCAGTACATAACAGACTGGCCCCTGTGTGGAACTCTTAATTCCTCTTTTTTTATTTTTATTTATTTTTTTAAGATTGATTGATTTCTCTGACAGGCAGAGTTAGAGAAAGAGAGACAGAGATCTTCCATCCTCTGATTCACTCCCCAAATGGCTGCAATGGCTGGGGCTGGGCCAGGCCCAATCCAGATCCCAGGAGCTTCATCTGTGTCTCCCCCGTGGGTGCGGGGACACAAGTACTTTGCTATCTTTCATTGCTTTCCCAGGTGCATTAGTAAGGAGCTGGATGAGAAGTGGAGCATCCAGGATTCAAACCGGTACCCATATGGGATGCTGGCATCGCAGTCAGTGGCTTTACCCATGATGCTGCAATGCTGGTCACCTATTTCCTGTTAATTATGTTGGCTTGTTTTTATTGGGTGCATTCCATTACTGCTTGAGTTGTACCTGAGTGAATTCTGTATGGCATTAGAGACAGAAACATATTGTGATATATAGAAGAAGAACTCAAGTTGTGCTTTGTTTCCCATGTTGTCCTGATGATACTTGATACTTCTGCTTGCTTTCTGCAGGAACTTATAGTGTGTTTGATTAGGAAGTAGTGTGTACTGCTTAGGAATGCAGGTGTACCTCTCATTGTGACTCAGGGCTCAAAGCCTGTTACTCCTATGGTTGGGGTGAATTATCTTTAATGTATTGCATGCAAATTGTCCCTGTTGACATCACCAACTCTTCTGATAAGGGTCTCAACTCTTCTATGTTGCGTGATCTGTAAGCCTTGAAGTTTATGCCAATAAATGTTTGCTTGACTCAGCACGTTCAGAGAATTCACTGTGCATTTCTTTGCTAGGTCATCATTAAGTAAGACCATGGCAGCACCTGACAATACATAAGTTGCTGTTAATCACAAATGTGTTCCTTGTTGTTATACCAACTGTAGCCAATACTCAATGCATAAATATTTTTCTTAGTTAATAGTAATTTATTTTGTTGTTTTGTTGGTTATTTCTATTTTTTGAATGGCAGAGAGACAGAAATCATCCATATATGAAAGGCAGAGGCCAGGAAAGAAGGAGGTTGGGAGACAGATGGACAGACATACTTAGCTTTCTTATGCTGATTGACTCTCCAATCTGCAACAGCTGGGACTGTCAGAGTAGGATGAAGCCAGGAGCCCAGAACTCAGTGCAGTCTCCCACATGTGTGGCAGGGACACAACTACTTGAACCATCACTGGCTTCCTCCCAGGAAATGCATTAACAGGAAGCTGGATCAGAAGTAGATTGTGTACTTAGACCCACACACTCATAGATGGGTTATTGGTGTTCCAAGGTATAACTTAACCCATTGTGTCAAACACTAACCCCTTCTTTGCTAGTTTGTTTCTGTGCCCGTTCTCTTTGAAGAAGCCACCTAGGGATCCTTAAATAGCCAAAATATATAACAGTTTTAGGCTCTTTGAATCAAAACAAAATTTATCTTTGAGAATGTTTGAATAAGGTATTAATTTTATAGTTCCATTTTTTCCCATGTGGAGGATAGTATGTGCTTCTTTAGTATATCCAGTATTGCTATGAGGCAGTAAAATGAATTTCTTAAAGGTGAATAATTTATTTTGTACCATTCTTTCTTGAGAAAATAATACTAATGCATCCTAAAAATTCTTAAGAGGTAAGCCTTTCTTCTCATCAGTTAGACTTTTGGAGATTGGTTGTAGGAAATGATAGTGATAGGATCTAACATTTTTATACTAGCTTATTATGTTTTGGGCAATATTTTATGCATACCTAATTGTATTGCTGTGAAACAGGTACTATTATATTCATTTTTGTATGTAGAAATGTTGAAGCCAAGATGAAGTGACTTTTCTAATGCCAAGTAGCCAGTGAATTGGTAAAGTCGGAAGTTCATTTTGCCTCTGTTGAGGCCAGAGATGTGCATGAAAATAGATGTAAAAGATTAATGCTGAATTTTATAACAGTATGACATTTCTAAGTATTCTCTTACATACATATTCAAATACAAACATGTATATAAATCAGAAAACCAACTAACAACAGACTGATAGCAGGAGTTACCTCCGGATGTTGGGATTATGAGTGATTGTGTTTGTATGTGTTTTTCTTGGGCACGTTACTGTACATTTTGGGGGAAATTGTCTGAAGTTATTTTAATTTGATTAAAAGTTAGTACCTTTAGATGGACTGTTCTCACTGTGTAAGGCAATTAAAAATGCTGGTTGTCACATTACCAGGATCTTCTCTGGGGACCCTCTTGTTGGGGTCACATTTCCCTCTTGCCCATCTGTTGGCTCAGTGGTTTTGTAAATGGATTCAAGATTTCCACCAACAAGTTGATGTTTCACCCTGCTCTCCTCAAAAGCTTCTGGATAAATCCCCTGCTTGTATTGGTTTAGCTATAAGCAGATATTCAGGTTAGTGAAGAACATCCTGTGCAGTTATCTGTTTACTCCATTGAGCTCTTCGTTAGTGTAATGTTAATAACAAGGCTGGGCGTACAGTCAGGATGCAGCTGTTCGACTTTGCTGCGTCTTGTGCAAACGTCATGTCAAAAAAAACCTTACATTTGGTCATAAAGGGATGTATTGCTTGAGAGTCTGGAAGTTAAATGCAGATCTCTTATACTATGTCAAGAATAGTTGAAACAAATTGTCTTATGCTGTAATTCTAATATATTTGACCTGATTACTTTAAAATTCAGTTTGGTTAGAGGAATCTCTCCAAGTTTTCCCTAATAAAAACTGAGTCATGAAGTCCACCCGTTCACTTGATTCCTGTTCCAGTGGGCGTGTTGATCTTTATCTGACCAGCCTCAGTACCAGCACTTTAGAGGTGCTTGGATGGCATGTCTGAACTTGTGTTTTGGCCTGCCTGCTTTCTTGCTTGACCCTGCACAGCCATATGTGTGTGTGGATTAGTTTCCTGTTGCTACTGTAATAAAGAACCCCAGATTTTGCAGCTTAAAACGATGTTCCTATCTTATTTCACAGTTCTGCAGGTCAGTATGGTGTGTGTGACAGTGTCCTCCTCTTAGAGTGTCATGAGGCCAAAATCAAGTTGCCAGTAGGGCTGTCCGTGTTCCTTTCTGGGAGCTCTGAGGATGGAGCGACATCCCAGCTCATTGCAGTTGCCTGGATTCAATTCCCGCTGTCCTGGGATGGAAGCCCCTTTGCTGCGGGCTGCTCACACCCCTTCTCATGTATCCATGCAGCCCTCTCCAGCAACAGCAGCCTGAGTTCCAGTCAGCAGTCTTCTTCCCTGCTCTCACCTCTGTTTTAAGAGCTTATGCTTAAATGCAGAATATTATTTCATTCTCAGAAGAAGAACATCTTCATAGGATCCAGGAATTAGAGACATGGACAATTTTTGGGGGCTGCATGGATACAGCATATGATGCATATGAATGTTTCCCTACTCTCTGTTTATCTTGACAGTGATAAATTTGTGGTAAACATTCTTTTAGAGTGAAGCCAACTTAGTGAAGGTGGAAAATAGAAAAAGGCCATAAATAGAGGAGGCAGTCTTGAGTGGGATGTTGGAGGCTACTTTGGGTTTGATATTCTCAAAATTGAAGAGTCACAGAAGATGGGGAAACCATGATCAACCTAAATATGACATGGGACTGGACATAAGGTTTTTATGGGACGGCCAAGAGGTATATTCACAAAGTAAAAATAAGTAGTAAAAATACATACAATTGTAGGAGAATCATGTAATGGAATTTAGATAGTGATTTCCTGTTTCAGGAAATCCTAAGTTTTCGAGTTAGAAAATATTAAAGGAAGTGAACATTTCATAAGGATTAGTCTGGAAGTGATAAGCTATTGGATCGAAGGTGTGGAGAGTCTTGACAGGTGAATATGAGATAAAGGGTCTGAGCCATCATCAGGAAGCACCTTCTTTATCCAGTACTCTTAACTATAGGCTTTGTAAGATTTTTAGTATTTCAAGACATAGGGGCCAGCGCTGTGGCGTAGCAGGTAAAGCCGTAGCCTGCAGTACCGGCACCCATGTGGGTGCCGGTTCAAGTGCTGGCTGCTCCATTTCTGATCTAGCTCTCTGCTGTGGCCTGGGAAAGCAGTGGAGGATGGCCCAAGTCCTTGGGCCCCTGCACCGTGTGGGAGACGTGGAAGGAGCTCCTGGCTCCTGGCTTTGGATCGGTGCAGCTCCGGACATTGTGGCCAATCAGGAAGTGAACCAGCGGATGAAGACCTGTCTCTCTGGCTTTCCTTCTCTCTCTGTGTAACTCAGACTTTCAAATAAATAAATAAATCTAAAAAAAAAAGCCTTCAGTTATGACTGCATTAATTTCTTCTTTAGCTCTGCTATCTTTTCAGTTTTGTTGTTTATGCTGTCTTTTTTTGAGGATCTAATTCAGTAGGAGTGATACATCTTTCTCCTTGTTTCTGACTGTTTCATGTACTTCTCAGATAATCTGTGCTCATCCAGCTTTTTAAGGGTTGCTTCATCTGTTGAATGTGAAGAGCTAAAATTGAGAAATTAGAAGTTATTTTATCAAATCCAGCCAGTGTGTCAATATAATAAGTAGAAGCAAAATTCTGGCTCTTAATTCTGATTCAGTGCCCTGTCCCTCTGGCTGTTGAGAGGTAATTGGAGAGGATGTTTGACACTCAGGTTACACTGAGATGAATAATGTTCCTGCTAAATGCATATGAATTTAGCTTTCTTAAGGGAGATTTATTTATTTGAGAGAGTTACAGAGAGAGGGGGGAGAGAGAGAGAGAGAGAGAGAGAGAGAGACAAGAGAGAGAAAAAGTGTCTTCCATCCACTGGTTTGCTCACCAAATGTCTGTAATGACTGGAGCTGAGGTGATCTGAAGTCAGAAGCCAGGAGCTTCTTCCAGGTCTCCCATGTGGGTGCAGGGGTCCAAGGACTTGGGCCATCCTCTGCTGCTTTTCCAGTTGGATTAGCTGGGAGCTGGATCACAAGTAGGGCAGCTGGGGCTCAAACCAGTGCCCATATGGGATGCTGGTGCTGCTGAGCCATAGTGCTGGCCCCATGAATTTAGCTAATTTTAAAGAGATAATGTATGCATGCTGTGTGAAATAGATACTTGGGGCCCCTGTGTGCAGGAATTGTATCTTTTTCTTAAAAGACTTATTTTTTATTTATTTGAAAGGCAGAATACAGAGAGAGAGGGAGAAAGAGAGAGAATCTTCCACTTGCTGGTTTACTCCCTCAATGGCACAACGGTCTGGGCTGTGCCAGACCGAAGCCAGGAGGCCATAACTAACTCCTTCTGGGTCTCCAATGTGGATGCAAGGGCCCAAGCAATTCTGCCATCTTCTGCTTTCCCAGGCTGTTATCGGGGAGCTGGATCAGAAGGGGAGCAGCTGGGACTCAAACCTGTGCCCATAGAGGATGCCATCATCGTAGGCAGCAGCTTAACACACTGTACTGTGGCACCAGCCCCAGGAACTGTCTTTGGATCTACTTGGTGGGTCTTGCATCATAAAGGAGCAGCATTGAGATGTTTATTAAATTAGTGATTGGTGATTGGCACCACCTAGGTTGCCTTATGAAATATTTTTTTATTTCCTTATCTATAGAACTGCTAGAGGTTGGAGGGACAGTGAACAAGCAAGCAGCACTACTGTCTCTAACCTTGAGTGATAGGGAAACTCCTAGCTTTGAGTACCCTTGGAACAGTCTGGTCTTGTTTTCCATATTGATCTTTCTGGTGGGGGTGAAATTCACACGTATGCATGTCAGTGAGTGTGACCAGCCTTTTCTATGGAGATCTGATTAGTTTAAGTTTAAAGCCACATTTTAGACATGACTTCAGTAAAGGTTACAGGCACTCTTTGGCTCTTAAATTTCATTTCAGAGCAAGAGGTCCCTAAGGGTTGGTTTGACTTATTTAATTACACCGTATAGAACTTGGGTAATAGTTTTATAAAAATCTTCTTCAAGGCAAATTGTGTGATTTAATACAAAGTGGTAAATTGGTAAACCTTTAACATTTGTGTCATGAGACAAGTGATTGAGATCATGATTAAATAAAGGGGAAAATGTAGGTGTATCATATTTGATGAGGAATGACAATATTTGTGTGTTTTTGATAAATCTAGAAGGAGTGAAATCTCCCGAGAAACATGATGTACCACTGATCTGAATGATACAACTGTTACGGACTCAACAATGAAAAAGCTTGTTGTCTTCGCAACTAACAATTACTAATGTATTCTAGCTGTAGGAGTGTGCTAGGTGCTGAATCCTAGAGGTGTAATCTGCGCTGGTATAGACCTCTTGTAGTGGGGAGGCAGAACCACATGTACTGATGTAGGTTGTGTGCTTCCATGGTAGCTTACCATGGGCCAGTGAGAGCTTGCAGATACACCTAGCATGTAGAAGGTTATCATTGAGTGCTGCACTAGTCAATCAAAGTGACTTGTCCCCACCCTCTTGGTGAATGGTTAGCAGTCTTGCAAGGTTTAGCTGAGACCCACAGTACTCCTGCAGAGTCATTTAGGACGTTTTGCTACCTTTATCCTGCACAGCATGCAGCGTGTGCTTCTGCCCCCAGCATTTTCAGTCCCTCAATGGTTGTGGAGCACCAGAGGGAGTGCAGGACAGGGAGGTCTGGGACACCCAGCCTCTCAGAGTAGAAAAAAAACTGTGACTTGCAGAATTGATATCATATATGGGGGTCTTCAAATTTATGGAAAATGTGTATTATGAAATAGATTTCATTTTTTGCATGAGAATAAATTTAATTTTTAATTCCAGTTTTCCCTGAACTTTTTGAAGTCTCCTCATAGTAACTAAGTAATATGGATCACCTGTCAGTAGACTTTTGATCTGTAACAGTTTAAACTTTTTTTCCTCTTCTGGTCAAGCCAGAGAAAAGGCAGAAACAAGCCAAAATCAAGTCTTTGGCTGAGACAAGAATCAGTTCTGTTCAGGGACAGTAATGTATTTGCTTCCACACTCCTGACTCTCCTCCCCGCCTTGAGGTATCCACCTTGCATGCACATATATGTTATGGAAAACATTCCAGTTCAAAGGAAACTTTTTGTTTTGCCTCTGTTCTTGCAAACGATTTAATATTAGTTTACTTTTTTACATTCATGTGCAAAAGTCTAAGTTCATTTCACTGTTTTTTTCTAATCACAGGCATATGAATATGCACTAAAGCTCATTCACTTCCATAATACTGAGAGCTACACCATTGTCTTGTATCTTCTTGTTTAGGAAGTGGACACTATGTTCCCTTTGGCCAGTTGAAGAGGCCACATTTTATTGTCACCTTCAGTTTTCTTTCCTGTGTAAGATGAATTCATGATAAAAGTATGCTGAATCCCTAGTGTGAGCCAGGAACTACTTTCAGTATTGTGATAAACCCGTATAGACATGGTGCCTTTCCCTACAGTGGTGTAGTCCGGTAGAAGATGGATAGTTATATGGTAATGTTGGAATGTGATGAGAACTATCAAGAGGGCATTCAGAGGACTGAGTGGTTTAGGAGAGGACATTATTGCATAATGTTGTATTGGAAAGTTTTTTTTTTAAACTTTTATTTAATGAATATAAATTTCCAAAGTACAGCTTATGGATTACAATGGCTTCCCCCCCATAACGTCCCTCCCACCTGCAGCCCTCCCCTTTCCCACTCCCTCTCCCCTT